>NC_092503.1:98965255-99268286 GCF_047511675.1 Marmota flaviventris | reverse complement strand
GACAGCCCCTTCTTTCCATTTGTTCTTGGGCAATGTAACCCTTAGAGAGAGTTAGGCTCTAACTAACTGGGTGTTGTTAAAGGCTGGGTGTTGTTAAACCCTTGTCTTTGTGTTGCTTACTGAGCTGTCATCTGGAGGGGCCTGCAATAGGTGGAAATAGCTCTCAGCTTCTCTTCTCACTAGTACAAGGTAGGACAGAATGGGAAGCACTGTCAATTGGAGTCTTGCTCATACAGAACAAGTTAAAGCACTCCCAGGCTGATGCTGCTGCAGAGCTCTAAGCAGAAAGTTCCTAAGACTGGGCTTGCTTTAATCAGGACTTTGGGACATTGTTGGGTGGTATTTGTTCTAGAGAGATTATATCAACACAATCCCAGGGCTGGGCAGATGCTGTTCCCTGCTGGGGGTCTGGATTTCAGGAACTCCTAAGATTTCTACTCATAGGGCAGGGAAGCCACCCCTCCACATGTCTCACACACTCTACCACTCTCAAGTGTGGCCTTCCCAGTCTCAGCCCATCTGTTCAGTTTCCTGACATTCCTCAGCTGCTCACATAAGCTTTCAGACTCAAAGGGGAAAAAAAAAAAATAGTAGTACTCCCTTCCGGATCTCTGACTTGAACATCCCTGGATACAAGCTTCTCTGTGCCTGTTTCAGTCATATTCTCCAGTTACACCCTAGGCCACACAGTAGGTGTTTGCCAGGACAATATGACAATGTTTGCTGCAGTCTCCTGAGCTCCCACAGCAGCCAGCTATAGTGTGGCCTCTTCAAGATGGCTCCTGGTCTCAGTTATCTGTTTGCCAGTTGAGAAACCCCAAACATTTTTCAAACCCGTCTCACTGTGCAGCCTCTGCTTCAGTCAACTTCAGACCATTTCTATGTTCTCAGGATTTTTTCCATGCCAAATTATCTGTTGTGCTTCTTGTTTTTGTTACCCTCTCCTCTGGGGTGAATTGGCACGGCTGCCATTGCCACCACAGGCTTGGCTCCAATGTACTGTTCTCATCCTTTGTTCAATCTACCTGAATGCTAGGATGTTTTAAGAGTCTCTGACTGTGACTGATATTGAATTTCAATGAATTCTCTCTTTCACCCACCTCAGTAAGAGAAAATACTCCTGCTGCTTCAATCCTGAGCCACAGAGCAACTGAAAAAAAAAAATGTGGCCATCCTCTAATCCACCATCTTGAATCTCCACACATTCTCTCTCCCTTGATGATCACATCTTGCTTCATATTTCCAAAAATTATTTTATACATTAGCAGATTACCCAGATGGTAACTTTGTAATGACACTAATGTCTTAAAGTGACAGGTCTTTAAATTTGTATTTTACTCATGTCTTTCCAACTCACATTGATCTTCAGTCTCAGAGCTAATTTCCTCTTCTTTTTGGCTCTCCACCTAATTTATAGATGTTCAATTTATCTGATTTAAGTGGTCAGATTTAAGAGCACAATCAGTGAAGCTCTATTCAGTGGAATGGTAAAGCAAAATTAATCTCTTCCGTCTTCTCTCATTCTTACCTGCTAGGGATTCTGTATCAGGCAACGTATTCACTGGTAGACTTATTCATATTCTGCTCTTTTCTTTTTGAATTCAAAGCTTATTGGAAGTGTGCTTTTTTCCAAAAACTGCCTTCTTTAAAATGAATCTATATTCTATTGAAATGTGAATAATTAAATACAAATTGTTGTGTCTTGTTTGTTTCATTCAAGTAGCTGGAAGATTTTTTTATTGTGGTATGTTGCTGTGGTTCTCTGTTGTTGCCATTTGTTTGTTTCTTTGGGTTATTTCTCTTCATTGTTGACATGTACAGCTGTTGTATGCCAGCACAAATGTGAAATTACACATTTGTACCGTAAGCTGTGATGTATGTAGCAGATAAGTAAAGCCAAACTAGAAGAGGCAATCTTTACAAATATGTCTAATTTTGTCTTTATAATATAACCTTTTCTAATTCACATAGATTGGCAGACATGTACAAAAAATGAAGTTAATTATTTTCCTTGATTTTGCGAAATTAACAAGGTTAAAGCCCTACTCTCAAGTGAACGGTATGTTTGTAGGTACCTGAGTAAAGATGGGGAATAGGAGATAAAAACTTCTTCATCTACATGAAGCATGTCAATAGAATTGGATCTTATTTGTAACATTATCATAAGTTAGAAATCCTCTGCTATATAATCATTTGAGACATGACCAAATTGCATTATCTACTGTCTAGCATAACTTTTTCATCTCTTGATGATTCTTAATCATGCTACTCCTGGCTAGGAAGACTGAGTACCCAGTCACTTTGATTCTCTGGATCTCTCAGAATAATATTGTATGAGTCATGGGGCATTTAGCTGCCAGATTCTCAGGATTATTATTATAAAACAAAATAACCTCTATGCCCCAGTTGTGGGGATATGTCTTGGTCTAAGAATTATCCATTTCCATGAACCTTGTTTCTTTGTTACTTTAGAAAGGCTCATAGGCTCATAGTCTGCCCCTTTAGTGTCTTTAGCACTATCTGAAATAATAAATAACCTAGATTTTATAGATGACATAGAAGCATCTATTCTTCAATTCCATCTGTATCTTCATTCCAAGGGAAGCTAAACAGTCTCTAATAGGTATGTTCCCATGAAGGTTTTATAATGCAATTTGTTGGATGATGAAAACATAACATCCTTCAGGTGAGCAGCAATTGGGGAAGGGCAGAAAATTGGAAAGAGGTGTGGTGAGTTTTTGAGCTCCCTTTCAATTTTGCTTTAACTTCCAATATATTCTTATTTATTTGCAGGTCTGATTTTAGAGTGAAAAATATAAATGAACTCATTAATTTACTTTAATTATAGTCAACTGATGAATTAAGAATGTGTGATGTCAATTGTATGCACAATGGAGTACATTTTTCAATCTTGGTAATATAAAGTAGAAATATAGAAGGAAGTTTGTTGAGAGAAGAAATGAAGAGGGAAATATAGATTGATAATATTCTCATGTGTCAGAGAAGAGTTGAGAAATTACTGACTGAAGCTAATGGAACAAAAAATAAAGCTATAAAAATACAATTTAAGCAAACATAGCTAAAATAAGAACACATTCATGAGTACACACGCACACACACACACAGAGAGACACATACATACAAGTGTAGTGTGAGAAATGCCTCAGCTCTTTCAATGAAGAATCAATGTTAATTGTTTAAAACTGATGACTCAAGATAAATAAAATGATGAGACCAAACTGCTAAAAGAGCTAAATCACATGGGGCTTGTGATTCTTGCTTCTGGGAATGAGCTTTTTACAATACATTTTGTGACTTTTTTTTAGGTTGGTAATATATTATTTTAATAGAACATTTTGCAGTGCTAAGGATTGAATCCATGGCCTTGGGCATGCTAATCATATACTCTACCACTGAGCTGCATCCCTACCCCTAATAGAACTTTCAAAAGAGATTAAGACTCTATGATTTTTACATTTTTTCAACATTAATATGGGCCATTTATAACGTTGGCATCTTAGGTCCACATGAAAGTGGAGAAAGATATAATTCTTACATTTCTAGCTTAAGAAGAAATATTTCACAAATATTTACATCAACATATTTAACAGTGAAAACATTAAATGTAACATTATAAATTAGGTGATGTTGTCAATATTTCTTGCCAGATGTGGGATACAGACAGCTTGAAAAGATTAGAAACAAAGTTTAAAAAAATTACTGTTGTTACCAAAATGTTAGATTATCATTCGGTAAACTATGCTGTAGGGATAGATTTAGTCATTATGATCCCCTCTCAGGTGATGGAGAGAGGGGGAAAGAGGAGATATGGGGAATGAAAACCAAATGATTTGCTCTATTGTGTGAATGTAACAACAAATCCCACTATTATGTACAATTACAATGCAACAAAAAGAAAAGAAGGGAAAAATTAAAATCCCCTCCCAAGTCTGTAGCACTCACTTTATTCTGGAGTTCTAAGCATCTCATTGTTGTTATATATATTTAGTGCATGTTGAAGTGCTTTATTCTGGTCTCAAAGCTTCTAATGTAAAAGTTAGAAATCAGAGAGCAGAATAGATCAAAACAAATGCATTTCCATCTTTTCATAAATCCAAGGACTCCCTTGAAAGAAAACATACTGACAATGTGGCATATTGTTTGAAATATATCTTATTTCTATTAGAAAGCCAACTTCATGTACTGGAAATAAAGCAGGCATAGGTTTAATCAAACCTGAGTTCTGATACATAGGTTTAATCAAACCTGAGTTCCAAGGTTGTAACATTGTAGGGCTACCTCATGATGTCACTGTGAAGACTGAAAGAAATGGATTATTTAAAATAACTGTTTCAGTATACTATAGAGGTTTCTAATTAATATTATTTCTACTCAACCAAATATAAAGCAGCTCACACTAAAGGAACGTGGTGGGACAAATACCTCCCAGTTAAATGCTAATGACAATAAGTTGAATAGACTATTGGAGAGCAACTTTTGGGGAAGGGTAGATACATTAATAACTTGCCATCATGGAAAATTAATTGTAAAAAAATGCAAATTATTAGTCAACAAAAACAATGCAGGAGGAGAATAATAGGTACATTTTTTTCTTTTAAAATTATAATTTAATACAAAATGTGAATATATTTTTCTGAACATAATTTATAGCTGTTTATGAGAAAATTCATTCAGCCATATTTATGAAAATAAAATATTCAAATTTTTTCTTTTCATTTTAGTGCAGAAAATGAATGATATTTTGCATGTGCCTCACATTTTTCCAAGGAAAGCATCTTAAAGGCACATTTAGAAAAAAAAATGGATTATTTTACTTTGAGGATGTCAGGCTTAACATGGTAGAAGGATATAGATATATACATTTGAGAAGTAGTTAGATAGAAATAAAGACTCTCTATAAAGTCAGGGAGAAGTAGATGTAGGGAATAAAGAATCTGTAGCTTCAAATAGAATCTTATGTCTCACAATCAGAATGTGAAAAGAACTTAAAAGTGTTAGAAATGCAAGAGAACCAGAAAAGCTTAGGATTACAGAAACTGCAGGGTAAATGTATTTTCCCAAGTAGGTAGATGAGTGGGAATATGTGACTTGAGAGCTCAGTAGTGGTGACAAGACTATGGTTATGGTTAATCACTAACTTCTAAGAAAATTTCTATCAAGTCATAGTCAAATGACTAATCCACACTCTGCTAAAATGTCTTCCTTCTTAAAAATAACAAGGCCTGAAACAAACAAACAAACAAACAAACAATAGGTAGCTTCAACTGATACACTTAGGTGTGATTTTGTCCATTTTCCATGTAATCAGTCTAGTGAAAATATGTTATAACAGGCATTCGGTTATTGTTGATGAAATTGCCTTAATCTAGGACCTGGCCAATGACACATTTTAAAGTCATTCTATGTTAAGCACAGTTCTTTGGGAAAGTAATGCTGGTACTACTTAAGAAGGTAACTTTTGTACTCACAGAGTTCATAATTTCACAACCAACAGAAAGCGATTGCCAAATCAACAAAGACCAGAGTTATGAAGCAGCCTGTCTCAAGAATATCTATATATAGAACAAATCCAGAAGTGCCACTCGGTTCTGCCACCTGGGCAGCACACTGCTTCAGAGCTGTGCTGAAAGACAGCAAAATAAAAATAAAATAGAGAACACCATCTGTGCTTTGGAAAGCTAGGGCTAGACATTTTATACCATGTTTATGCCAGAATTTCAGTGACAGAAAAAAAAAATCAATACAAATATTCTCCTGTTCATTTCTCACTCTTCATCAGATGAAATTCAACAAATATGTGGTGCATGTTTTGCATGTAAATGCTCTCACATAAGTGTAATATCCTAAATCTGAGGATAGCTATTTTAACTAAATTGTAAGGATAAAATGCTTAATTCTTTTTTTATTTTATTGGTACATTATGATTATACATAATGTACCAAAAAAATAAAAATGTATCTGATTCATTGTGATACATTCATACATGTATATAACATAATTGGATAAATTTCTCTATTGTATAATGAATCATTCTGCCTTTTTTGTTTCTTTATTCTTTTTCACCCATACGCAGAACTAAACCGTCATTCTTGCTCACTTACCTTAATAGTGAGGACTTTGTAGTTTTCAAGTGACAGAAATCCAAATTACCCCTTCCCTTTTGTTTTCTGATGGGTTCACTTCTTAAACATGGTGTGTCTGCTGCAGCAAAGAAGCCTCAGGAGCTCATACTTACATGGTCCTTAGCATCAGGTTTATCTGAAGAGGTAAGCTCTTTTTTTCCAGCCTCTGTGTCCATGCCTCAAGAACTATTTTGCCCTCTTTGGGTAAAATTTCCTCTAGACCCTATACAGTGACAAGCATGGTGACTAGTCTGGGCATCTAGCCCTAAGATAAGAAGAATGGAGTTATCATAGGCAACTACTTAAGAGTGGTAGTAAGGGTAAGCTGGTCTCCCAAAGAGATGGAGGGTGAAATTAAAAAATATATATATTTACTTGTCCAAAATCCACTATAAGAGTTTCTATACACGTCTGTGCACATCAGTTTTGTCTTCTCACTGATCACTTCTCAAGCAATAGCAATTTAAAAACTCATTATGACAATCATCTCAAAACAAAATTAAAACTTATAAAAATAAAACATAATATGAGCATATTCAAAGGACATTTGAAGACCTTTGATGGATTTTTATTTTCATTAAAAATCATATCCCAAACCCTGAGTGTGTTGTACGGTCTTTGTAGTGTACCTCCTGCCTCTTTGGATTTTCTATGTGCAACCCCTCATCTCCATGCTCTCCCCACTCTTTCTGCACTGTCAGAGTCTGCTGTACAGCTTAATGTTTGTAGAAATGGAGATGTCTCCTGAATCCATCTCATTCCTCCATCCCCATGTTCCCTCACCCACATCCCATTCCTCAGCCAGGACCACACTCATTGATTCTCAGTCTTAGAATAAAAACAGCTTTCTCAGGAAAGCCCTTTATGGATACCTTAGCTTCTCCAGATATATGTTGCCATGACATTGCACATGGCCTCTTAAAACTCATGACACTTGTTATTGTCTGCTAAATGTCTAGCATCTGTTATTACCTTCATGAGGTAGGAATCATGTCAAGCTTTTCTCAGTACAATATCCCTACTGGTCAGCAAGGTACATGACACAGAGCCAAAAGTACAAAAATATTTGTTACATAAATAAATATGAAATCATTTTACTTTCTTATCTTGCTTATGGTCCTCATTCTCTAGAAAAGTTTTCACCTCTTCACATGTAGACCTTCACTCTGTTGGGTATGAAGGTGACGGAATCTAATGATTTGAATGGCCTTACTTTGCTTTGCTTTTCAAAGCTATAATTCTAATATTACAATACACTTGTATGCAATAAGCAGTATCTATACTCAGCATATTTGGCAGGATAAAGAGATGAACATATTCTGTTCTTGACATAACCTTGAGAAATTGGAATTTTCTTCTGAATGATTAGTTTTAGTATCTGAGGATGATGAAATTCTGAGCTTAAGTAACTTAATCCCTGCCTCATAGACTGTGACATGGTAATGGAAATAGAATGTTGGTCTACCTGAATCTCTCTTCCTTCAAAACCTAAATATGTTTCAAGCATCTCATTCTCAGTGTTGCTGGTTCCTTCCCCTTCTTCAAAGATTCTTATCTTAATAAAAAAATCAGAAAGTAATATTTATTATGTGCATAATTTAATTCAGTTAATCTCCAGAATATGTTTAATAACATATTAAAAAATTGATCTTATCACTTAGAAGTGTATAAAGTGTATAATTGTCTTAACCCATTTGAGATATTATTGAAAAATTCTATAAACTAGGTGCAATGGGACCAAAATACATTCATTTCTCACAGTATGGAGGCTGTGAAGCCCAAGATCAAGGTACAGGTAGATCTGGTGTCTGATGAGAGCTTGTTTCCACAGATGGTGCCTTCTCACTGTTTCCTCATCTCAAATGAAGGAAGAAAATGTTTATATATATATATATATATATATATATATATATATATATATATATATATATATGATTTTTTTTGTAAGGGCCCAATCTCATTCACAAAGAAGCTACATTCATGATCTAATCACCTCCTAACAGCCCCAACCCTGATACTATCACAGAGTGATCTGAGGTCCTCAGCCTGGATGGGTTAAGGGATGGTATGTTTTATAGACGTGTAGACTCTGGCTAGAATTGGAAATAAAGAATGAAGGTGGCATGAAGAAAAAAAAAGATGATTATAAAATGATTTGAGTTTAAACTATGGAAGTAAATGTGCTATGAACAGAAATGTCAAAATTAGATGGTGGAACTTGGTAAGAGCAAGGGTTAGAGACACAAATGCTTATAAGAAAGCTTCGGGCAGCAGGAAGAATTAAGACCAGCTGGTGCCAAAGAGTAGAGAGGTCAATGAGAAGCAAAACAGAGCCAGTTGCTATCCAGGTCCAGTCATTGGAGGATAAGAATTACCTGATTTACCACTAGAAATTGAAAATTCAGAAATATTTCACTTAAAATATTGGCAAATAATCCAACTTTTAAAACCTCTAACACTGCCTTCCCAAAGAAGTTATTCCAATGCTTTGTGAAATTCTTCAGTCAATGATATCTGGCATAGGAAATAAAGGCCTTTTTTTCAGGATTCGATGGTACTACTGTTAGCTCAGTGGTTTTCAGACATCCCTCTTAACATGACTCAGTGAGTTTCTGTTTCACAACTTGAGAATGCAAGAACAAAGGAAAACAAAACCATTTACATGCTTTTTTCTTGTCCTTTGAAGTTCTAAGATATATTGCAGTTTTGAGTGGTTTTATAAGCCTTTGTATAAAGTTTCAGATGGACTATATTACATAACCTAAGATACTGAGTTATCTATTTTTGTATTTGTTTTTTTTTTTTGCATAGAATCATAGTTTGTTCACAGAATCAGTAAAAGCTTTGATATGTATGTTTTGTGTTGCTCTGCTATATATATTTAGTATATTCTCTTTATTTATCAGAAAATGAATATCCATGGTGGGATGACGGATGGTATTTTGTAGAAATATTAAAAAAAAAGAAATTATGACATGTCCTGGGGGAGGGTGAACCTTATTTATTAAACAAACATTTCTTTTATATAAAGCAGAATAAAAAGACCATCTGGTTTATGGGGTAAAAGAACTGGCTGTTTGTTTTTCTATATTAATGATAAATCTGAAAGGCATGAATCTGAGGGAAGAAACATTATGCCTTTAGATCACTCATTTCTCTCCCATGGTTCTCTTCATGTTAAAGACTTATTGAGGCATAATGGCATCATCATATGTTCTTATTAGATTCTTTCTAATAATTTACATTACCTTTTAAATATAGCTCCAACTCTTGGGACATATCATTTTTATAGAGTAAGGGAGATTGCTCCTTATTTCGATACTCTCCCCCAAGTCTGGGACTGGTCAAACAGGAAGACAAGCACCAGTAATACTTCTGCCAGCAGCAGGGATTCTTAATCTTCTCCTTCAAGAGACATGAGACTATTGCTACTAGTGAAGAATGCATATTAATGAAAATTTCCTTGAAGTTTTAAATGTCATCACCAAACCTGGGATATCTTGTAATATATAATATAATATAATATAATATAATATAATATAATATAAGTACTTCATTATTAACAAATTATTGTCTTAAATTGTTTCCCATCAGAAAGAAAAAAGAGTTTTCTACCAATTTTAAGGGTTATAGAGTCAGATTTTTCGGGATTCACAGGGGTTAGAATAGGGAGTCAAACTTCCTGGACTCAAGTTTGATTTCACACTTACCACCTAGGGCAAGCTACTTTTTTAGTCAGAAATAAAAAGAGTATACCTTACCCAGGGTTATTCTTCTTACATAATTGGGAGCAAAGTAGCTTTACATTTACAAAACTACTCTAAGATTTCATCTCATTGCTCTTAAGTTTCACTGTAGTGTAACATGCAAAATACTTAGCATAATCCCTAGCAAAATATTGAACTCCCTGTAATAGGATCAGGCAAGATTTCATGCACACTTCAGGTAACTCAGCCACCATCAGGTATTATAAGCTGCCTCTTGGAAATTCCTCGTATCTGCCTTGGTATCATAATATGTTAAGAATTATGATGCCTGCATGTTGGATTTGGTCCTGACTTCCTTAACCAGACTCCTCAGTGCAAGAAATAAAATCAAGGATTAATAAATGAGATGGATTCAAACTAAAAAGCTTCTTCTCAGCAAAGGAAACGATCAATAATATGAAGTGAGAGCCCACAGAATGGGAGAACATCTTCACTGCATGCACATCAGATAGAGCACTAATTTCCAGAATATATAAAGAACTCAAAAAACACCAAAAAATAAATTCCCAATCAGTAAATGGGCCAAGGAACTGAACAGACACTTCTCAGAAGAAGATATACAGTTGATTAACAAATATATGAAAAAATGTTCAACTTCTCTAGTAATTAGAGAAATAAAATCAAAACTACTCTAAGATTTCATCTCATGCCAGTCAGAATGGCAGTTATCAAGAATACAAGCAATAATAAATGTTGGCGAGGATGTGGGGGAAAAGAAACATTCATTATTGACAGTGGCATTGCAAATTTGTGTAACCACTATAGAAAGCAGTGTGCAGAATCCTTAGAAAACTTGGAATGTACTCACCATTTGCCCTAACTATTCCACTCCTCAGTCTTTACCAAAAGGCTTAAAATCAGCATGCTATAGTAACACAGTCACACCAACTTTTATAGAAGCTGAATTCAAAAGAGCTAAACTGTGGAAGGAACCTAGATGTCCTTCAATAGATGGGCATATACACATACTGTGTTACATATACACAATGGAATACTACTCATCATTAAAAGAGAATAAGATTATGGCATAAATGGATAGAGTTAGAAAATATCAAGTTAAGTGAAATAAGCCAATCCCCCCAAAACCAAAGGTCAAATGTTCTCTCTGATAAGTGGATGCTGATCTATAATGGAGGTGGAGGGCATGGGAAGAAATGGAGGAATTTTGGTTGGGCAAAGGAGAAGGAGGGGAAGAGAGGGGGCATGGAGGCTGAAAAGATGATGGAATGAGATGAACACAATTGTCCTAGGTACACATATGACTGCACACATATGTGATGTGTGACTCTACATCCCATACAGAGAAATGAAAAGTTGTGCTCCATTTGGTACAATGAATCAAAATGCATTCTGCTGTCATATATAATTAATTAGAATAAATAAATAAATTTAAAAAAAAATTCTGATGCCTATAAATGCATAAATACAAATTATATTTTTCAATGATAAATGAATATAACAGTAAACATTACAGAGAAGTATTCATAATGGCATCTACCAAAGGATGGGTAAATCAATATTTTTAGGTTACTGTTGAAAAGTTCATTAAAAATATCTTCCCACTGATAGTGCACTCACACATACATGACATAGTAAAATGGTTTTTGAGCAGTCAAGAAATCTTTTCTTTTTTTTATTAGTTGCTCATGACATTACAATGATCTTGACATATCATACATTTGAATCGAATCTTTTCTATTGATCCAAGGAAATCACAAGCCAAATATATTCCTCAATCAAGTTAGATTACAAATTATGCTGGTGTTTATAATGTGTGAAATATAAACATTTATAAATATTTATATCATCACAAAGAACATTCTAGATATATCTAGACCTTTATTTTTATTAGAGTGATTTTATCAGGTGTAGTTTTAAAAAAATTATTATAATGCCTTGTAGGGCTAAGTAGAAAATATTTTGGAAAAATTCTACTGAATTTGTCCATTGTGGGCCACTTTTAATATTTAAAATGCTTAAGAGTTAGTCATTTCATACTGCTCTGACCCCTTTGTGCAAACTATTTTCCCATAAGAAAACAGATAATAATTCAACTTTGAGTTTTAAAACTTGCCAGCACCTTCCCCTGCTAACCCATCAAGTCAGAGTGAGACTTCAAGGTTACTCTTCACCTAATTACAAAGAGATCTCATTAAATATAATAAAAGTTAATGCTTAAAACATTTCTTTTGACTCAATGAAAAAAAAATAAGAGATGAACATACTGAATAAAGTACAGCATTCTCCATAAATGATACCATCTGAACATTTAGGGTACATACTTTCACTGATTTGCTTTGTTTTAATTCCTATTTATTTAAAAGTCAACTTCACAAATACTTATTGAGTCACTGTATTTTAGAAGTTATCTTAAGTAATATTTTGGTTTATTAAATATTTTGACACAACTTTAGAAATTTTTAACCAGCAAATATTTTGCAAGTTCAGTTTTCTCAGACTTCATCATGACAAAAAATCAAGCTAGATCTACAAAACCCTGGAGTAAATTCAGCCTATCTACTGTTATTTCACGCCATGTGGGCAGGTCTGGAAGCCCCCAGGTCTGGATGCCCCCTGGTATCCCTCATTAAGGCAACAAAGTTTCCTGCATTTAGTTTGGCTTTAGGAAAGATACCCAGCTTATTAATCTCAAGCAATATGACATTATCTGTAGTTTAGAGAGTTATCAAAGTACTTTCAATGATGAGAGGTTTTCCTTGCAAGGTGATTCAAAATAACTACAGAGGGCCCATAAGCAAATTGCTTCTTTATAGTTTGTTTTTACTTCTTTATAGTTTGCTTTTGGTACAAATGTTTTCTTTGTAAGAATACAAAATTTTCTTATAATTTTTTCTTCAAAATATATGTTGATAATTTGTTGATAATTTATGTGGTTGATTTCTTATCATTATTTGAAATTGGTATATTTGCAAATAATTTTTAAATATTATAAAAGCACATTTGGTAAAAAAAAAAAATCTTCTTCCTACCCTAAATTTTTGTAGCCCAGTTCTTTGCTCCCCAAACCAACTATTGCTACCAATTTCTTTATTTCAAAAATAATCAATATTATTATGAATTTATAGGTGTCTTTCTCCCTGCCTTAACTTATTTCTCTTTAAATATATAAAAGAATAGATATAAGTGGATAGATACACATACTCATAAATTACATGAATATATATTACTCCCTTTTCCCCAAGAGGTGCCATAGCTTATATACTATAATTTTTTTCCTTCTTGGAGTTTTTTCCTTATAAGTATATCTTAAAAGGCCTAATTTTAAAGTAAATGTATATATATTAATATTGTTTTTTTTTTTTTTTTTTTCCTATATTAATATTGTTGAGAGAAGGATAGTTTTGCAAAATGCTTTCTTTACTTCAGGTTTCTTTCTCAAGAAATCACATTTTATGTATATTTAAACTTCACAGAATTGAAGCCGATATTTTAAGTGTGCAGTCTGGTTTTTCATTAACTTTATAAACTTAACATTCATTTTTCAGCCATATACTACTTATTGTGGTCCAGTTAGTGATTCTCCCCCGCTTTTTTTTTTAAATTTTGCATAGGGTTGGCCTATGGAAAAATATCATGGCAGTTGAAATATTTCATGAGTTTTTCTAATTATCCCTCACAATTTTGTGCATTTTCATTGATCTCAAATATATGCTTATAATTTCTTCTTTTAAACCCCAACCTATACTTTTAGTTGCAAATATAATTTTAAACATTTTACCTGAGATGTAAATTCTAAAACACACTGAAACCAAAAGGGAAAATAAAGATCAATGTTGATATGTTATTATTATCAATAAATTAATGATAATGAAAGGTGAAACTAAATGTAATCACACTTTTAAAATGGTTTGAGAATAATTTGTACATGAAATCAGACTGCTTTATGATAGTAGTGTTTTATTCTGAAGGCAATATTTTTGTTGCTTCAGAAGGTGATGAACTTATTTTACATTTTAATAAATCGAGACAAAACAAAACAACTATGTGTGTTTCAAAGACACCCTCTATGATTTAGAAAGACTTTACTTTCTTCCTCATGACTTAGTTTTAGTCATGTTCACCAACACTCTTAACAGTAATCCTCCTCTAGTGCTCCTGTTTACTTTGACCTGATCACAGCTCAAATGACAGTGCTTCCACCAAACTCCAGTAATGGGAATTATTCAACCATTTAACTTATTCAAACATTTAAAGGTACTCAAACATTCTACTCTCTGAGCTGGGCAATATTACCACTCCTTAGGCAACCTGTGGTTGCCCACTCTTGGGAGATCACTGTGTTAATCCATAACTTGGTGCACACATCTTATTCATCAGCATAGTGCACATAGCCCGGAAATCCTGGGATCAAATAGTCCTCCTTCTCAGCCTCCCAAGCAGGTGAGACTACAGACTTGCACCACTGAGCCTGGCAATATTCTACACACTATCCTTGCAACATTCACCTCTCTAGTACAAAAAGAGAATATTGACATGGGAAAGGAAAAATGCTACTAGTTTTGTTATCCATAAAATAAAAATTTTAATTTCTTAAAAACTTATATTTCCATATCTTCAAATAACAATGATAAAGTGGTGATTCTATGAGGAATATTCCACATTTTTACAATGAGTGTTACCATCTTTACACTTTGACTTATAGAATATTTGGGCTGGTTGTCTAATACAGAATCACAGAGCCTACCCTAAGGGAGTGGAATATACTTATTCCAGAGGAAGAACAGAGAGCACTAAATTCAAGTTGATGATTAATGGGTAAATGGGGCAAGTCAGTCTATTTCTGCCCAAAGCCCTTCTTTTTCTAGAGGCAACTCTGCATTTCTCAGAGATGTGTAGACAGAGAAATTAGAAATGAGCAAACCAAGGTATTAGGATTGCAGCCAAGTGGCAGAGAGAAGAGCTGTGAGGGATAGTGCTCCCGTAGTATATGTAGAACTAAGGAGTTCTATACTAGTATAGCTAGTATTGTCCTTGGATTATTTCCTTCTCTCTTCTCTCTCTGTACTTTATCATAGAAACATTGTCATATTGCATTTGTCTATGAATATTCTATTGGTTTTATTGGTTATGAGTCCTTCCACCTTTCTGTTCAATTTTGACTGTGAGTGGCTTAAACTCATAATCTGGTTGCTTATCATTTCTATATTCTTAACTGCTAATATGAAATACTGGGATTTTGTTCAAAACAGTAATCAAATCAGTCAAATTCAAATCCCACAACTGCTTTAAGAGTTGTATAAAATTGGAAAATTTAATCAATTTATTTAAACTTCAGCTCAGTCACCTGTGGGATAAAAATATGTGTTGCTGAAAGTTGTGTGTATGTGTGTGTGTGTGTGTGTGTGTAGTACACAAAGTACTTGATATAGTGCCAGGAATGGTCTCTAAAATGGTAGCTACTATTTTGGTCATTATAATTATTCAATAATCTTTGTTAAATCAAATGGAAAAGAAGTGACATGTCAACCTACTTTCTATCTAGATTTAATGGATCTAGCATTATTATTATATTAATTATTATTATATATTATTATATTAATAATAGCACTAGCTATTATTAATCTGAAAATAATAATATCTGAGACAAGAGAAGATAGTCATAAAAATACATATATGTTGACTCAAAATATTACTCTAAATTCAGATATAAATATAAAATTTACATTTTTATGTCTCTATGTTTCTCCATGGGTGGGCAGTGTATTAAATTATCTATGCATGTGTTTTCATAAAGCTTCAAAATGTTTCAGAGATTGAAGAGTTTTCAATCTAAATCTATTTGTTAATGTAGCATATAATTTTATGCTGAGATCTTTTATAATTACTTTTTAACTTTCAGAAAATATTGTTGATATGTTTGTTTGTGTTGTGGTAATAGAAATTTACTGATTCCAAAGAGAAATGGGATTCTGTATGGTGTTTGGTAAATTGTCCTCCTCTATGATCTTTGGTTTGAATGCAGAGGTTCTTTATATAATGGCCAGCTAAACAAATGGAATATGTCACACAATTCACTAGTATATGTAAGATGCAATTATTTTATTAATTCAAATTATTTGTGAGTTTATTAATTTTGATTGCAAAATCTTGAAAATATTTTGATGTGTTCGGATTTAATTAGTTTTACACTCTATTATTTTTTTAAAAAATTAAGGGGCTGGGTATATAGCTGAGTGTAGAATACCTGGTTAATATGTGCAAGGGTCTAGGTTCAGATCACAGCAGACAGATGTAAAAGCCATGAACATTAAAAGAGGTTAAATACCTTTGGGAGCAGAGGTAAAAAAGGAGAGAGACATGGTGAAGGAAGATAAGAAAAAGTGAAGAGGAGGAGGAAGAGACAAGAGGAGGGAGAAAAGAGAAATGAAGAGAGAAAAGAACCACAGATTTTGGTTCTAATTGAAATTATTTCTTGAAATAACCAGAATACAATTGATATAAAAGGATCTGTAGTTGATGTATTCAGTTAAACATGGACATCATCTTCCAAATGATTGTATAAAATACGTAATTAGTCTGAATAGTACTGTAAAATGCGAGTCCATCTCTAAGGGCACCAACTCAGAAACTACTACTCTAATGCCATAATTATTAGAGGGACTAGCGGTGTAAATAATATGAGTTCCAAGTAATGAATTTGATTCACAAACCTCTCAGAAGTATAATAATATGGAAAAAGGAAAGTGTGAAGAAGTTAAAGGCCTCAGAGAGCACAATTCCATCATTGCTATATGGGTTTTCTTTGCTCAATAGATATTGAGCTTTAAATAAAACATCTAACAAAGTCTATGGAGTTGTATAGAAAGGATACGTAGAATCAAAGAAGACAACTATATTGGCAGCATGATGTCAGTTGACAGAATAATAATTTCACTAAATGTACTGAGAGAAGCTGAGCATGATAATTATCTGAGCTTTGACATTATTCCAATAAATCATGGGAGATGAATTCATTTTATAAAATTATGAAAGATTATAAACCAAGAGTAATGTAAATATGAGTAATACTTAAGCACAAATTTATGTTCTTTAAAATCAGGAAAGTATTATGGTAGACATTTCTTCCCACACACAGGATAAAGTAAATGCTCAAAGAGGTTGAGTTGAGCAGAACTCAAGTAATGAATGGAATTACAACCAGATCTCTGAATCTCGAATAAGTCTTATTTTTTAATGATAGAACAAATGAGCTTATTATAATTATTCTTCCCGAACTCTCCATCCACAGGAGGGTCACTTCCTGTTTCTTCAAAACTGGAGTTTCTTTTAAGAGTTCAGCCCCCAGGCTGCTCTGCCACTCTGACAAGCACCTGTCCTTGGAATAAAGCCTCAAAATAGTAGCACAGGAAAACTCCCTTGACAGTTGCTGCTTCAGATTTTGATTCCTTTGCACAATCTTTCTGTTTTTCACAGTGTTCAAATAGTTGGGGTTTAGAAATGTTTTCACATTAAAAAAATAAATAAATTGTAATCACCAAGACGGACAGTGTGTAGTTGGTTTACAATACTATAGCACACTAGAACTTCTTACTGTTGATTTAAGAGAATAATATTATTGTAAAATAATCGGAAATACCCCAAAATAACAGGAATAGATGCAAATGTCCCACACACCACACTTCCAAATCCAATGCTTATTTTCTGCTTCTAATACTGTAGAACTCTCATTTCCAGAAATTTTGGGTTTCCTATGGTTCTCTTCAACAATTATAATCTTTGGTTTATTTTATTTTTATTTTGACCATGTCTTTCTCAGTCTAAAGCTTAAAATGCATGTTTCCTAGTAAAATGTGTTTGGCCCACTACTTTGTTTAAGCTAATTACATGATTCTATCAATTTTTCTTCTTTTGACTGTTGCATACAAGTATGTATTTTGTGAGCTGAGCCTAATTTGCTCTCTCTCTGCTTTTTGATGCCATGTTCTCAGAGCTGCTTTCCTTCACCAAGTACGTCTTCCATGATATTCTGCTTCATCTCTACACCTGAGGAATGGAGTTGGCCATGTGTGGACCAAAACCTCTGAAACCGTGAGCCCCATAATTAACTTTTGCTTCTCTAAAATTGTTGTTGTCAGGTCTTTTGGTCACAGCAAAAAAAAAAAAAAAAAAAAAAAAAAAAACTGACAAAAACACACAATATCTTCATTTGATTAACTGTTTCTAAAATTCCAAGACCTATTTAGATATTTCATCTGGGTTAGACTTCCTCTGGTAAGTTAATCTTCTATTTGTCCATCCAGTACTTTTACCCTCATCCATGACTAAGACATCAATTGAAACCCAGTGGCTTACACATTTTGATCTCTAATCTAATATCACTCAAAGTTATAGACGTCTGTGTATTTCCTACGTGATCTAGTCACCTTTGAATCTCAAAGGCAGCACAGATTCACCGTGACCAACAGAGAAGTTGTGATCTTTGCTCTCACTGCTGCTCTTCTCCCATTGTTCCCCATGGGGTGAATGACATCACTATGTCGCAACTAGTACTAGCTGGAGAGCTGGGGATCTTCTCATTTTTCTCTATTTTATTCCCCAAAAGTAACCCTGCATCAGTCTCTATAAATTATACTTTCAATATATTTCTGGAATCATTTCTATATCTTTCAATGTAATGATCATTTGCCATGTGGGCATAGGGTCCTCTTCATCCTCTTCATCTTTATGCCCTTCTATTCATTTCCCAGGTTGCAGTCAAGGATGACACTTTGAAAATGAAGATAATGGTGTCAATCCTCTGCTTACAATATTTTTATAACACCTCATTAGTCTTAAAGACAACTGAGGTGTAATAAATATATTACCCTTTATTAGTATTTTTATTTTGACCATGTCTTTCTCCTCATAAAGCTTAAAATCCATGCCTCCTGTTACACTTTATTATTAACAGAGCCTGAAAAGCATAGTCTGGCTTTTAAATCCCAGGCTCATTTTGAAGACCCAGTATTTCCTCACACCCCAGGGCTTTCTTCTGTGCTCTGTGGTTTCCTTCTGTTTTATTGCTTCCCCTCCCAACAAACAGACACAGAAATGGCTTGTGAACGCCCATTTATCAGGCCAATTATTTCCTCAAAGACCACATGTCTGACTTGGACAAAACTTTGTGTACCAAAGGAAAGACCTTGGGTACGCAAGTCATTTATATATATATTTAAGAGTGGGCTAAACAATTTTACATTCATTATTAGTGATTGTAAATAAATGGTAATATTCCTTTTACAAGATTCTAACTTTTTGGACATTTCTTGTTGTGGAATTTATATAGACTATGAAGAGATTTGTGAATGTAATTTATCTTTAAAACCATTTATGTAAAAAAAAATTAAATTTCAGATGATTCTCCAAAGGTACAAGGAAGACTTGGTTTTTTTTGGAATGGATTTGAACTCCTTCAAAGATGTTTGCAAGTCAACAATTTTGTATGAGTATTAAAATCTTTAAAGTCTCCAAAATCCAGATAATTACTTTTATGACTTTAAGAATTATGAATATCAAAAAATTTCATCAATAGTGTTAAGAGTATAACACTTTGGTCAGTTAATTTCATACTTAAACAAGGAATAAAAGGGGGTATATATATATATACATATATATATATTTTTTTTCAGTTTAGGCAAAGTGTGATTTTATTTATTTTATTTTTTGGTTATTCAAAACATTACAAAACTCTTGACATATCATATTTCATACATTCGATTCAAGTGGGTTATGAACTCCCATTTTTCCCCAAATACAGATTGCAGAATCACATCAATTACACATCCACATTTTTACATAATGCCATATTAGTAACTGTTGTATTCTGCTACCTTTCCTATCCTCTACTATCCCCCCTCCCCTCCCCTCCCATCTTCTCTCTGTACCCCATCTGTTGTAATTTAATTCTTTCTCTTGTTTTTTTCCCTTCCCCCTCAAATTCTCTTATATGTAATTTTGTATATCAATGAGGGTCTCCTTCCATTTCCATGCAATTTCCCTTTTCTCTCCCTTTCCCTCCCACCTCATGTCTCTGTTTAAAGTTGATCTTTTCCTCCTGCTCTTCCTCCCTGCTCTGTTCTTAGTTGTTCTCATTATATCAAAGAAGACATTTGGCATTTGTTTTTTAGGGATTGGCTAGCTTCACTTAGCATAATCTGCTCTGATGCCATCCATTTCCCCGCAAATTCCATGATTTTGTCATTTTTTAGTGCTGTGTAATACTCCATTGTGTATAAATGCCACATTTTTTTTATCCATTCATCTATTGAAGGGCATCTGGGTTGGTTCCACAGTCTAGCTATTGTGAATTGTGCTGCTATGAACATCGTTGTGGCAGTATCCCTGTAGTACGCTCTTTTAAGATCTTCAGGGAATAGTCCGAGAAGGGCAATAGCTGGGTCAAATGGTGGTTCCATTCCCAGCTTTCCCAGGAATCTCCATACTGCTTTCCAAATTGGCTGCACCAATTTGCAGTCCCACCAGCAATGTACAAGTGTACCCTTTTCCCCACATCCTCTCCAGCACTTGTTGTTGTTTGCCTTCATAATGGCTGCTAATCTTACTGGAGTGAGATGGTATCTTAGAGTGGTTTTGATTTGCATTTCTCTGACTGCTAGAGATGGTGAGCATAAAAGGGTATATATTAAAGGACAAAATAAATGTAGAAATAGTCCTTATACAAAATTTAACTAGGAAAATACAATTAAAATGTTTTGGTAGCATTAAGAATAGAATTAATTCCATGAGAACAGAGTAATATAAGAGTGCTTGTTATAAAATAAAATATTTTATTTATGTGATGAGTTATTTATTCTATTAACAGTTGTCATGGATTACTATGTGAAGAATTCTGAATATGGTGCTAAGGATGCAAAGAGTAATTAGGCTTTCCCACTTCCACAAAGCTCGTAAATGAAACAAGCAATTACAAAAAGAAGATGTGGCAAGCATGATAATCAAATATTATAATCAAGTTATGGATCTTGGGAGCATAAAGAAAAGAATAATGCCTTAAATCTCTACTCTCAGAAAGATTTTATGTAGACTAGATAAATAACACAACTCACCCATGTGTTAGCGGCCAATTTAAAATACATTTAGATCTCTTTTTAATTAATATAATTAACAATCTTTGAATAATATCTTTGTTTCAGAGAAATTTTAGCAAAGATATATAAAAGTTAATGACTATAGCGAGGAAGCCTGTTACTATATACATGCATATATATTCATATTTAATTTAATAACAAGTAATCATAATAAAATAAAAGATCAATCCTGAATGTCTTTATTAAAATGCACAAATTCTAAATAAAAAAGTGTAAACTAGGTATGGCAAGTAGATTTTAGACTGAACTGACTCCTGAAGACTATCAAAAGTGCAATAGTGATAAAGATTCTAACGATGTCTTAACAAAGTAGAAAAAAATTCACTATTGATTATTATATGTGCTTTGGCCACAAGAGAGGAGAATATTGACACCCTGTGTTTGCCATCATTGGAATAAGTTGACAGCATAGATATTAAATGATTAGCCTCAAGAACAGGGAAATAGAAGGCTATAGAACATTAAAATTGAATGTTGTTGGCTGAAATAAAAATATGAACAAGTATTCAAAGATGGGCTAGTCCAGTAGGACACTCTTTTCAGACTAGAGACAGTTTTTAGGCTTAAAGTAAGGAAGAAATCATTAAGGGTCAATGGAAATGGACCATGGTGCCCTGCTACAGAACAGCTCTATCATTTACCTCTCATTTATATTCATCCTGCAAATGGTAAAAGGAAACAGAAAAACAAAATATTTGGAAGTGTTATTGCTTTCTGTTAGGTTGGGATTGATTTCCATGAGTCATTCTTTGGAAGCTGGGGGAGCAAGCAAATAACTTTTTACCTGGATACCTCAGATGCATGATGACCAGAGCTTTTAAGTTACAGGAGACTTTTTAATAAATAATAGGGGACAAAATAATGTTTCATGCAGTTATATTCACACAATCCTTTAAAACTGGCATATGTAATATTCACAGGTTAACAGACTTGAAATGCTGAGTTTCACTGAGAAACAATAGTTTTTGCTTGATAGAATATCAATCTAGACTTAATTACTGACGGACGTAACACATCCATGTTGAGTATAAAATCCAATTAATGTCAGTAGGTTTAATGGTAGGACTTTTTTAGAGTCATTTCCTCTCCTTGGCATAATCAATCCAGCTTGACATTGCTGTCTCTTTGCTCTGACATTTTCAGTCCCTTCTTTTCTCATGCCTTTTTATTTATACAGAATTGAAGCTGTCAGGCATATTTCTCCCACTGGTTTTCTTTCCATAAGAGTGTGTGTACTTGTGTGTGTGTGTGTGTGTACGTGCATGCGTACACACACAGTGTAAGTTTCTTATAAAATTCAGAAAGCATATGCATTGAGTTAGAAATAACAAATGCCCAAAGTAAAATTATGATATCCATTTCAAAGCTTTCCTCAATTACAGGATAGTGATCTGAGATTCAGGAATGAATTATTGGATCTGAATTCATGGCTAACATCCATTTTCATGCTAGTATGAATATCTACTGGTGATGATGAGTCATTGTATCTTCTAAGAAAGAAGGGATATCTATCTGTCTGTCAATTCTTTGAAACTCAAACCTAGCTTATTGTATTACAAATAAAACTACCACTTGGCTACTTCAAATATTTCCTTCCTAAATACTATAATAATTTTAGTGGGAGAAGTAGACCCAAATAGCTGTTTTCCCTTTTAAAAAATCTCCTTAATTTTATTCCCTTACCACAGACATAGCAGAAAATTCAGTGATTCCTTTATTCAGCAAACAAGAAAAATTCTAGTTTAGTTAATTGGCCTAAGGTCTCTGAGTAAATGTGATTATCCTAATGAAAATCTAAACCCCTTGTTTTGTTTCTAGGATCCTATCACTTTTTATACAATTCCTTATTTCTCTATCAGAATTACAGCAGAAAAAAATTATTTTATTTTGATAGGTATTCAATGAATTTCACAAGTTGGACAGCAGATATTTTGGAGTGAGATTGATTATACTGCTATTTTTTTTTCTTTTTTTTAAATATCCATCCTGTCCTTGTCAGTTCTGTGCAATATTAAGAAACACCATAGCAAGTATTTTATTTATTTTTTTTTTTGAGTTTATTGTGAATGGGAGTAGTTTTTCTAATTTCTCTTCCAGAGGATTCATCACTGATATATAGAAATGCATTTGATTTATGTGTGTTGATTTTATATCTTGATACTTTGTGGAATTCACTAATTATAGAAGTTTTCTGGTGGAATTTTTTGGATTCTTTAAGTATAGAATCATGTCATTAGCAAATAGTGATAGTTTGTGCTCTTCTTTTCCTATCCATATCCCTTTAATTTTTTTTTTTCATTTAATTGTTCTGGTTAGAGTTTCAAGAACTAGTTGAATAGAAGTAGCGAAAGAGGGCATCCCTGTATTGTTCCAGTTTTTAGAGAGAATGCTTCCATTTTTTTCTCCATTTACAATGATGTTGGCCTTGGGTTTAGCATAGATAGCTTTTACAAAGTTGAGGTATGTTCCTATTTTCCCAAGAACAGTAAAGAAAGAAATTAAAGAAGACTTTAGAAGATGGAAAGATCTCCCATGCTCTTGGATAGGTAAAATTAATATTGCCAAAATGGCCATACTACCCAAAGTGCTATACAGATGTAATGCAATTCGAATTAAAATCTCAATGTTATTCTTTAAGAAATAGAAAAAGCAATCATGAAATTCATTTGTAAAAGTAAGAGACCCAGAATAGCCAAAGCAATCCTTAGCAAGAACAGTGAAGCAGGAGGCAGACCTTAAACTATACTACAGAGCTATGTTAACCAAAATGGCATTGTGTTGGCACCAAATTAGACATGTAGACCAAGGGTACAGAATAGAAGACACAGAGACAAAACCACATAAATACAGTTATCTCATAATAAACAAGGGTGCCTAAAGCATACAGTGGAGAAAAGATAGTCTCTTCAACAAATGGTGCTGGGAAAACTGGAAATCCATGTGCAACAAAATGAAAATAAACCCCCATCGTTCACCATGCACAAAACTCAACACAAAGTGGATCAAGGATGTAGGAATTAGTCCAGAGACCCTGAACCTAATAGAGGAAAAAATAGGCCCAAATCTTCATCATGTCAGATTAGGCCCCAACTTCCTTAACAAGACTTCTAAAGCACAAGAAATAAAATCAAGAATTAATAAATGGGATGAACTGAAACTAAAAAGATTCTTCTCAGCAAAAGAAACAATCAATGAGGTGAACAAGGAGCCTACATTTTGGGAGCAAATTTTTGCCACACAGAAGACAGAAAAAGCACTAATCTCCAGGATATATAAAGAATTCAAAAAACTTTCACCTCAAAACAACCAACCCAATCAATAATGGCTAAGAAGCTGAACAGACACTTCTCAGAAGATATACATTTGATCAACAAATATATGAAAAAAAATGTTCAACTTCTCTGGTAATTAGAGAAATGCAAATCAAAACTACTCTAAGATTTTATCTCACACCAGTCAGAATGGCAGTTTTCAAGAATACAGACAACAATAAATGTTAGCGAGGATGTGGGGAGAAAAGGCACACTCATAAATTGCTGGTGGGACTGCAAATTAGTGCAACCACTATGGAAAGCAGAATAGAGATTCCTTAGAGAATTTGGAATGGAACCACCATTTGACCCTGCTATCCCACTCCTCAGTCTATACCCACAGGACTTAAAATCAGCGTGCTATAGTAATGCAGTCACATCAATGTTCATAGCAGTTCAATTCACAATAGCTAAACTGTGGAAGCAACCTAAATGCCTTTCAATAGATGAATGGATAAAGAAACTTTGGTATATATACATAATGGAATATTAATCAGTATTAAAAGAGAATATAATTATGGCATCTTCAGGTAAATGGATGGAGTTGGAGAATATCATGCTAAGTGAAGTAAGCTAATCCCCCCAAACCAAAGGCAAAATGTTTTCTCTGATAAGTGGATGCTGTTCCATAATGGGGAAGGAGGAGACATTAAAAAAATGGTGGAACTTTGAATAGGCAAAGAGGAGGGAGGGTACGGAGGGTGCATGGGGGCAGGAAAAATGGTAGAATGAGATGGACATCATTACATATTGTGTGATGGTACATAATGTACAACCATATAAACGTAAAGTTGTGCTGCAATTGTGTATAATGAATCAAGACGTCTTCTGCTGTCATATATACCTAATTAAAATATATTAATTAATTTAATAAACCACCATACCAGAAGTGGGGCTTTCCATATGTAGAAAGTATGTGTTTACAAAAAATATTTAAATCTCTTTGAAGACATTTGCGTATTTTGTATTTTAATTAATTTGACAACCAATTTATATGTCTCTAGTAGCCAATAGTTATCCTGTGGATCACAATTCCACATCCACACAATTTTCTTTCTTCACCTAATTGGAGCCAAATTCATTACTATCTTCAATGAAGGACATAAAGGTTCATCAATGTCAGTAATATAACTTATTTTTAATTTTCTGGTCATCAAAATATACTTCCTGTAACTAAGAAAGGTAATAGATTGCAAATACATGCAAAAAATTCTATTTTCTCCATCTCATGATAACTTTTTGATTGAAAATGATACCATGTGCCTTTTTGCCCATATATGAGAAATGAGAATTATAACTTATACTATGATACACATTTCACAGTTTCTGGATATAAATGCATGTTTTATGACATTTTAATTCAATTCACATAGTTTTCTGACAAAGTTTATCAAGCAAAACTTAACCAGATGTTACACAAATTTTGATAAAAGTTAGGATACTGCATTTTCAATGAAATATCAGTAGGACTTTGACAAGCAACCTTATGTTCGTCATTGTTTTTTAAAAACCTTTTACATACTTTTCCAGTTGCACTGAGTTGTAAAGATAAAAATTGTATATGTTAAGGTGTACATTGTGATGATTTGAAGTATATGTACACTGTGAAATGATTATCATGATAAAATTAACACATCACCTCACATAGTCACCATTTTTGTGTATGGGAAGAGCAATAACACAACAAATTTATATATTCTCAGCAAATTTCACAAAACAGAATGAAGTATTATTATTAACTCGTCATTATTTTGTATATTCAATCCTCAGAACTAATTTGTCTTATAACTGAAAGTTTGATTCTTTTGATCAACATCTCCATCCCCTGCAATCCTCCCCTGATCTAGACTCTAATAACCAATGTCTATGGATTCAATATTTTTAACTTCCAAAACATAAATGAAGTCATACAGTATTTGTATTTCTATGTCTAGCTTCTTTGACTTAGAATAATGTGTGCTAGCTTCCTCCAGCTATTGCAAAGGGCATATTTTTTCTTCTTTATGACTAATAGTCCATTGGGTGTGTATGTGTGTGAGGGGAGTTGTCATAGTTCAGATATGAGTTATTACCCAAAAGCCCATGTTTAAGACAATGTAAGAATGTTCAGAGGTGAAATGTTTAGATTATGAGAGTCATAACCTAATGAATGGATGAATCCATTGATATAGATTAACTGGTGGTAACTGGAGGCATAAGTGAGCCTCACTGGTAGGAAAGAATGTGAAGAACAATCCCAAAGCAATAAGACAGTAGGAAGATGAGGGATTTGTGAAATGGCCACAGAGAAGGAATGGCGAAAACTACTAAGAAAATTTGATTAGTTTTGGTCACTGGTTGAGTTTGAAAGATGGATGCATGCAGGAATAAAAATGGCACTGAGGTCTTATACTGCAATGGCCAAAAAAACACTTAAGAGTTTTGTCAAAAATACTAAGAGACAAGATTTTAGTTTAGTCATAAAACACATTTTTTTCTTCTAAATGTGGTCTTCACAAAACACACACACACGCAAGCACACAGAAATCTGGGCCCCAAAGCAATAAAGTCTTAAGATCTCTAGTCAGTAATAAAGTTAAGATCTTTACTCAGCTGCTATCACTTCAACATGTTCATGAAACCAGTTCAGCCACTCATTTCTCTTTCCTCCCACCAACTCCTCCATTTTATAGAGCACAAGTTCCCTCAGCTTTGTTATAATAGCTTGGAGTTTGATTAAAAGGAGAAAATACTAAGCCTAACAGTGCTTAATATATCTTAGTCCTTTGGAACATTTTATATGCTTGAATGCCTTTCTTTTCTAAAAAAAAAAAAAAAAACTGTTTTAAGTTATTTGCTATTATTGTACCTACTTATAGAAAGAAAACAGGCATAGAGAAATTTGATGCTTAAGGTAATTCAGTAAGTGGTGGGGCAGGAATTCATTTGGCCTTGAAGTGTCCACATTTAACCACTGATTGAGTGTCTCTCTAATGACTGCACTGTTTCTTCTTCAGTGGAGAGAGAATTTGCCTGTCAGCTTAAGGAATCACATCACATCCCCTGCATCTCTGGGTTGGAAGAAGATAAGACATGTTTACTTACCAAGACCCTAAAAGGTAGAATGTTAATTATATGTCTGTTTCCTTCATAGTTGTGCTGATTCAATTAACAATGGATATCCAGTGATTGCCCCAGCTTTGCTGGCCATTTTTTACCTGCTGAACTGGGGAATCCAGACTAAGAGTCCCAGAAGTAATAGAAAGGATGTCATGCTCTCTTAACACATAGTTAACTTTGTTCTTCACACTATATAGAAACAAATATAAGAAACGTCTTGATTCTCTGAGGCTCAAAGCCAGTAAGAGGAAAAATACATTGGTGAATTTGAAACAGCTGGTTGTCATGGAACCGAACTTGACTCTGGAAAGCCTGATCTAAGAAATCTTGAATTTAATTAATAGAGCCACAGTATGATCATAATAACGGGTCAAAACAAATGAACTAAGAACAAAATTCTGTGCGCTCACACAATCTAACTTCAGTATTAGTATCTATTTAGTCTGTGGAGATAGAGTTTAAGACATTGGGAAGAGGAATTCACTCAATCAGGAAGTCATAATTACAAAGAAATAAAAAAAATATGTCACCACATGAACAGATATAAATTGCAAGGTAACTCAGCTTACACTATGTAATTTGATTTTTATAATCACTTTTTTGAAAACAGAGAGATTATTTTAATCACCTCTATTCTAGAAAGGAAGAAATGAAACTCATCAAATAAGTGACTTACCCAAGTTGATGAACCTATTAAGTTGCAAATTATCCATATTTTCTAAACTTGATTCTTGTGTCCCTTAGGACTTTTAATTGGCATAGGCAGGAACAAAATAACTCCCAAATCTCAGTAGTTTATGCCAATAAAGCTCCTTTCTGATTCATGCTTACAGGGTTGGCAGGGTGTCCTACTCCACATGGGGACCCTATCTGATGAATCTTTTTCTCTTGCAGATACACCATCTGGAAGGTGATGTTTCCTCAGTTGCTGAGTCAGGGGAAGAGAGCACCAAAGGGTCTCATTCCAGTAATTGAATACTTCATCATTTCTTCTCACAAACCATTAGCCAGAGATAGTCACATAGTGGAAAATCTCACCCTTCTTTGAGCCCAGAATTGGAGGAAAATTGGATGTGGGTAATCAGTAGGTGAGTTTTCAGTCATTATGACCATGGATGACTAATAATCAAAGGTATACAAATGAGCACTAAAAACATTAAGTAATTCTCCATAGCTTGGCTTTCTGAAATTCATTTCTGTTCTGATTACAGAAATGACAGAAGGAATAATAAAAATAAAAATCCTTTAGATTAAATCCAAAACCCATCAAGCCACATTTAAAGTGCCAATGGCCTGAAAGGCAGTCAACAAAACCCTTACTTATACCCTGAAAATGTCAGCCTGTATTGCTGAGATGACTAAAAGGTCTTCTTTAGAGACTGAGCTTTTAGGTGCATCAGAGAGAAGAACTGATGTCCTTGATATGAGAACAGAGAGAAGGAATAAACATAGCAACAAATTTGCTTATTAATTAACTAATTAAGTATCTACTCTAAGAGTGAGGCATTAAAAAATTCCCAAGATCTATCATGATAATTTGGACAGGTAGAACAATGATTTTTAAAAGATTTTTTAAAAAATATTTTGTAATTAGAAATTGTCGACAAGGATAAGAAGGATTATCATTCAGTATTGCCCTGAATTCAGGAAACTTGACGGAGTAGCTAGTTAAATGGCCTAAACAATTTTATATCTTGGAAATCAATGAGACAGAATAATTTAATGGGAAAAGGCTGAGCTCCAGAGTCAAGTGTCCTTGATCTGGATCTTGATAAGCCTCAGGCAGATTAACTATGAAACAACACAAATATTAACACATGTTTTAGTGGGTAATCATGAAGAACCAATGGGATAATTTTTAGTGAAAGCACTCTTTAAACAGTAAAGCACCAATATTAAAAACATAGGGGTTATCATAAATTTTTTGGATTGATATGAAGGAAAAGATGGACCAAATCCTATAACATGTAAGAACCAGGGTATTACCATTAGAAATGTGATCAGAGGAACTTCTACCCTTAAGTTTCCTCATTTCCAGTGTCTTATTGATAGCATTTATTTTAAATGTGTTATATTCCATTCTTCCTTCCTTGATACAGGTACAAGAAACTTAAAAAGTTATTTTATGTCTAGGAGTTAATCACACTTAGAAATATTTTTCCTAAATGTATTTTCGATGATCAATGAAAATACCATGTATGAAGAAAAAAAAGGAAACAAAAAAGATGTTTTAGGTTTTCAATCATGCTGAAAAGGTGGAATGGTTATATATATATATATATATATATATATATATATATATATATATATTGGTCCTGAAAGATTTGTCTGTAAACACATTCCAAATGATCCATATGATGATAATTCATCCATTTTAAGGAAGAAGTAATTTATATATCCACCTCCAGCATGTGACATGAGCTCCTTTGTATAAAAGGCTGTGCTTTTGTGAGATTCTATAATTTTAACTGCTAAATTGAACTTGGTCAAATAAATAACTTATTAAAATAAATGAAGACTAATAGTTGTTGAATTTGTACCTGTATTACATACGTGGCCAGGGTTGCAAAACAGCATGCTTATGCTACCTGGTATGGAGCTGGACTTTCAGTTGAATTTATTCAGGGGGTTGAGAAACAGGTGTTGAAAAAACTCTTTTGGGAGGCAGGGGATGTTATCATGGCTGCTTTACGTGAACTAACTCCTTCTGGAATATAGCTTTCATCTTGTAATTATAGTTACAGCCAAAATTTTAACATGCGCCTATGAAAACCACAAATTTAGAAATTTCCTGGAAAGTCAGTGCTTGCAAAAGCAAGCAGTTACTCTCATCTCCACATTCCCATAAGGATAGACTCACATGGGGGAAAAAAAAAAAGAAACCAAACACTTTACTCGTTTTTTATTCTCAACTGGACTCATCCAATTATTTGTTTATGCAACATATATTTGTTGAGAACTACCTTTGCTAGGCATTTTTCTAGGAGCCAGGCATATGGTAGGGTAAGAAGACAGAATGTATGAGTTCAAAGGATTCTTTACATAGTGAGGGTCTCACTGAGTATTTGATAGCAAGCAGAGACCTATCTCAATCAGCCTTACAGAATTGGAAGCACATATTTGGTAATACAAATTGCATTTGCATATGGAGGAAGAATTTTCCAGTCACAAACCCAAATGCCCAAGGTAAGAGTGTTCTTGGTATGTGTGAGAAAGACGCAAATGTGGCTACCTTGGGATGAGAACATGAAAGAAACAGACTAGAAGGTAGCTCCTGGAGGGTTTCATAGGTCAGAATGAGAATTATGGATTCGCTTTTGTGATGGTAGCCATTGGAGATTTTGGAATTAGGGGAAAGAAACAGAGCTGAGCATTGCCCCGACTGAATGCTGGAGACTACAAAGAATTAGTATGCAAGCAGAGGCCAATTATGAGGTAAGTGCAGCTCGCCTCCATGCACTAAAGACATTCTGTGATTGTTATTTAAGGGGAAAATTAATATCCTAAAATAACTAAAGACTGGAACTTAAGAAGCCCATTTTATTTGACTGAACTTTGTGACTAAGTTTGGTTGTTTACTGCTTCTCCAAGAAGTTGATAAATTTCATAATCATTAAAAATCTCAGTTTTACTTGTCAGTGCAATCCTGACACCTGTTCTTTCCTTCCACATGTAATGGTGATGGGATCAAAGCTAGAAGGATTATACATTATAATGTGCAATAAAAGTACTGTGTAAACCATAAGCTTCAAATCATCGTGCTGTTCAAACGGAAGGCGTGATTATGCCTGATTATTGCTGATCTGGTTTTCAGCAAAAAGCTATTTTCTTTAGATTGGTCAAAAAAGAACCAAGCAACATTCCAAACCACAAGAAATCATGCCTGGTACTCCAAGTAAAGTAGGTAGAATCTGAAGATAAATCATTTATTCTTTAGAAAGGGATTTTTGCCTTGAAATTCAGGAAGCATAAAATTGACTAATTTGAAATACTTACAGATGTTGGAGTAACTTTAAAAAAATGTCTCCATAAAATATCACTGTTATAGTTATGAAAGTAAGCCATAGTGATTTGTCTGACTTCATTGAAGATTACAGTCATATTTCAGGACATTGACACACCTGTCTATGCCTGGTTACCTTGACCTCCTGTTGGGACAAACCAAAAAGTGAAATGAAATGGTGCTTCTGATTTTGTAGAATTTAATCTAATCCTATCTGAGTGAATAGAAAACCCAACAGGGTGCCTCCACTGATGTCCCCAACTTTACTTCTCACTGTTCGGTCTCTTCTTTTCCCCCTCTCGTTATATTGAAAACACAACAGCCTGTGGTTGACATGACTGGTTAGGGAGATCCAAACTGCTTTTGAAGAACTTTATCCCATTAAGGGTCCTCTGCTTTGTCATTAACTATTTTTTTCCTTAGTTCTTCAAGCTCCTTACTTAGTTGTTGTCAAGGTATCTTGAAGGTTAGTGCACAACATTTCTTTTTAAGAGCAGATAGAGGTGAGGAAGGCAGGAAAGAGAAAATAACTTTTAAAATTTTTCCCTTTGCTTGTTACAGTGGAAGGCACCTGCAGTTCCAGCTATTCTGGAAACTAAGGCAGAATGATCCTTGAGCCCAGGATTTTGAGACCAGCATGAACAAGGTAGCAAGGACCCTATTTAAAAAAAAAAAGTTGCTCATCAAATATTTTTGGCTAAAATTTTTAAAAAAACATTATTTATAATCCCAGAATTTATAGATATTTAAATTTTATAAAATTCTTTTTAATATTTATCTTTCAAAACATAGACATACACATACATATACACGCTGTGAAAGATCTCCCATTATTTTGTGATGCAGAAACAGAGATGTACAAAGGAAATTTGTTGACATTGAAATAACTTTTCAACTTTACTTTTATTTTCTTCTACAGATTCATAACTGCCTAGGAAAGTTTGTTAGACAGTCTTGTGAATGTATACTCATAAGTTATTTAATATTTTATATACAGGCATATCTTCCTGTAAGGAGATTAGGAACTTAGTGGAATGGGGAGTTTTAGAAGGTGGCTGTGCCTAGGTTGGAATTCCTGCTCTTTCACCTAATAACTTTTCAACAAGTGCCATTTATCCAAAAATATGTATTGATCACATATCAGGTGACAGATGCTGTGCTAGAAACTAGTACCAGCAATAGCTAAGATTCTCATTTTCTATATGAGAGAACCAGGAAAGAGAAGCAAATGACCTAATTTTATAGAGGAGTCAGAAGGTGAAGGAGGTCCTAAATCCCACTTAAAATACTCTCTCCATTGTCATGCTGTGCTCCTATGCCTAATGCATGCACTGTTTTTTATTGGTTTTAAGAACACTACTTTTACAAAATATTATTTATGGTGAGAAACTTTTAATTTCTTTAAAGGAAGTTGTATCTCAAATGGATAAAACTGGTCATAGAAGCTTTGAATCCAGCTGTTGGATGTTTAAGGATCCATAATATCAATTCCCAAAGAAGCATAGTGAACAAATATCCACGGGAAGACAAAATAGGTAGAAAATAACAAAATTTTTTAATGAATAACATATTAGTTATGACTCAATTTGCATGAACACATTCAGAACATTGTAACTATGAAATGTGTAAAAAGAAATTGGTACTAAAGAGAATAAAGGCTACTAAAGTTCATGTAAAATACATGTAAGATTTTTTTCCTAATTTAAAGGACACAGAACACCAAGAAATGGAGAATATACTGTAAAATTTATGTCAGTGAAATATTTCACATTAAAATCATAAAAGAAAGGCAGAAAAATCCAATATGGTTAATCAGATAGTAAAATCAAGATGTGATAGATGTCAAAAGAGTACATAAAGTAAATTAAATATTGAGATTTATCTTCACATAAATTTAAACAATTTAATAAAGAAAATTAACTAAAGAGTCCTTAACACAAATGATGGCATTTTGTAGAGTGCATTTCAATTGAACATTTCATATTTTAAAGTTATATTAATAGCATGTCTAGTTTCCTTGGATACACACCTGTGTGTTAAGTACTTTTAAACATTAATATGTAAGTACATATAATTAGTTTACAGAAAATGTTATTTTTCTGTTTTTATAGCATAGTTCTACAATTACTTGATTTAATATTTTTAAAACAAAGTATTAGAGATAAAATGCACACACCAAGATATAATAATAATGTAATATTTTCAAGCTGTGTATGTTACTAGGTCCATAATTCTGAGTCATTCACACTATTTCTATTGAAGGAAACGCCTACTACTCAAGTCCATTAAATGTGGTCAACAGATAGAATGAATACCTTGGGGCAAGGAGATGATATTTTTGAAATGCATGTACTTCTATTTACATCACATTTCAAAATTTAGGGATGATAAACAGATGGATAAACAGATGGACAGAGGTAGATTGTGATTGATAGAATGGCTCTTACAGTATACATAAATATTATTTGTAAAAATGACTATTTCTAGATAATTAAAAGCAGTTTTAAACTATTGGACAAATTATGACAATTATAAATATACAGATATTTTTAAGCTACTATAATGTCAGTTTCCAATATTTATAAGCTATCACATTGTTAAATATTATTCTGAGTACCTTGAAAGGTCAGTCCTCAAATTCTCTTGACTTTTACATATGTTCTAGATATTTGGCTTTTTAGTTTAGAGACTCTGTCACACTTATTTACAATGTCTTCTAATATTTTTCCCCTAGAAATCAGAATAAAATGCTTTCTTCCAATTATTTCAGTATAATAGACCCCACACCCACTATTTGGGTCTTGCTATGAAAAATTTTCATTCCAAATACCTCTCCTTTTCTTGAGGGAGGGCAGAGCAGGAGGTCAAACCTTGCACATCGTAAACAAGCATCTGCCACTGAGTTATGTCCCCATCTATTTTTAAGGCAAGTTTAAAAAAATAGTAGTTCTGAAGGAGAATTTTCCTAAGACCAGAAACTTGCTGACTTACTTAGAAAATGCTTCCTATTTCTTTTTTTAAGTGGTGTCTTATTGGAATTGTGGGTGTGACCCATATAACCTTACAGGATCTAAGCCAAATTAAAAAAATTATTATAATAATAGTTAACATTTATTTAGAGTTGTTCTTTGGGCCAACTGTTTCCAAACCTTTGACCTTTAGCATTTCATTTAATTCACACAATAATTCTATGGCAAGGGAATAACAGTGAGTTTCATTTAATACATGGTGAAACAAGATATACAGAAGAAAATTACCATGTTCAGGATCACTTATGTTCTGTGAGATGACAAAGAATCCAAGTAGCCTAGTGCCAGGATCTTCTTGCCTAACAGTCACACTCCAATTGTTTAGCAATAAGGGTTAAAGCCAAGTTTTAAGATGCATGGAGATAGTCATTATCAGCTTTTTTTCCTCATATCTAGGTTTTTGTATTGGTTTTAAGTAATCCTCAGACCATTCACAAAGCAATTAAATTTGCATATTAGTCATGTGTTACATTTGAGAAAACTGAACCACAATGGACATTTACAGGCACACATTTTATCTCAGTTCTCTTATAAAAATTGGCATAAATCACCACACTTTCTTGTCCTGCTTACACCCCACCACAGTTCTTTCTCAAAGTCATTTGCAGAGTTATCGTCCATGTACCTTTAAAACATTACTGGTCTACAGGATTTAAACTGAAAATCTTTCTCCAACAATTTCCAAGTGATGTGGATCACTTAGCCTCAACAACAACCTGTGTCCTTTCGGGACTTCAAATTTTTTTTTTGTCCAGACTGTGCTTATCTTGTCTGGATTAGAATATATCATTGTCTCTTTAAAAGCTATGCTACAGTCTTCCACAGGGATAGAATGACAGAATTATACTTACCAATGTTCTCCAAATTGCCTTTTCTCCCTATATCTTGGCCTCACCCTAGCATATTACCACAAAGAAAACTATCTGTATACTTTGTTGTCTCATTCTCCTGTGCCTGATATTTTTCAAGTCATCAAGCTCTATAGACTTTTTCTCCTTGTATTACTGATGTACTTTACCTTCTTGTATTCTGAAATGTAGACTATTGCAACAGATCCTTAATTGGTCTTTTTTTTTTTTTTTTTACATTTTCTTTCAACCTATTCTTTGTTCTACTTCAATATCAGCTGCCCCCTTCTGAAGCAATCAAACAAGCAAGTAAACAAACAAAAATGATTTTCCTGATGTTGCTTATATGTCACCATCTAACAACTCCACACACCCATGGAAAATGCTGTGGTTTTCTGATGTGGCATATAAAGTTATCTCATAATAATTTTGACCAAACTTTTTTCTCACCTTCTTTATCCTTTTCCTCCCATAAATACAGTAACCTTCTTTCTCTTGCAATGCCATAATGACATCACACATCTTTTTTGTTGTTGTTTGTTTTCATTTACCAGTGCGAGGATCAAATCTAATGCCTCAAAAAGTGCTAGGCAAGTGCTCCATCACTGAGCTTATTATATCCTCAACTTATTTTTTGTTTTATTAAAAACTTCTCTCTAATCTCTCAAAACACTCTTTTCATTTACTTAAAACAGAATCATCCTCTATTTTCATTCATCATATAAATCATAAACTCTTCACAGAAGAGTGGCCAGTACTAGGAAAATTATTCACTCTTTTTTTTTTTGTCTAATAGCATTTTGTTTTGTATCTACAATTGCTATTAGGAATTCCTAATTAATTAATTAATTAATTAATTAATTAATTTGTACTGGGGATTAAACTCAGGGGCACTGAACCACTGAGCCACACCCCAGCTCTATTTTGTATTTGATTTAGAGACAGGGTCTCACTGAGTTGCTTAGGGCTTCCCTAAGTTGCTGAGGCTGGTTTTGAATCCATGATCCTCCTGCCTCAGCCTCCCAAGCCTCCCTACTGGGATTACAGGCATGCACTACTGTGCCCTGCTCCAATTTTACTTTTAATTATTTATTTTTCCAACCCTTTATTAAAATTGAATGAGGTATGATATGAGTTGTACAGACTTTGTAAAACCTTCCTCTGTGAAACTGTTTTGTACATAGTGGATATGCAGCAAATATTACCACAGTCATAAATGGTCAAATAGTGGAGAATAGTTATTTGTATGGAATTGGCATATGTTCTATGTTGATCTAGTTTGAATTCCATAAAACCTGAATAAAGTACATTGGCACTAATGCAAAAGTAATAATCTATTCATATGATAGCATTGTTATAAAATTCTTATTACTGTACTGAAAAAGACTTGTGAACATTAATTTTCACAGTACCGATCTATAACAAAACTGACATTTCAAGGTCAAAAATGCTAATTGAGTCTTGGGAAATGCAAGATGCTTTACTGGAATGAAGCTAGAATAATTAACATTGCAGATAAAATACCTTATGTTTGATTAATAAAATCAGAAATCAGTTTAAGGCAAAGGTTAGTGGAAAACACAAAAGCTTTTCTTTTCTCTTTAATATTACTGTTAAGCCACTTTTGATGCCAATAGATTTGCCAAAACTAGTTTCTATATATTATTCTGTTTAGGGGTTTTGTTTAATTTCTCTTTCAGGTGTCAGACAAAGTTTTTATAACTTCATCATGAATATGAATCTGTTGGGAATCTTGCTAATAATATAGACTCAGATTTAGTAGTTCTGGGTTAGGCCACTGTTTCTGCATTTTTAGTTGCTCCCTGATGAATCCTGTGCTTTTGGTCTGTACACCACACATTGAATAAAGTGGGTTCAGAGAAATTATTCCTAATTCTGCTGAGTATTATAATAACTAGGGAATCTTTAAACAGACACTAATTTTACTGGCTCACACAGCCACACATTCTGATTTAACTGGTGTGGGATGTTGCTTGAGCATTAGCATTTTAAAAAACTCCCAGATGTTTCTAGTGTACAGAAAACTTAGGAAACTAAATGTTTAGGGGATACTTAAAACTAATATATTACAAACTGTTAATATTTTATTTTGTGCACTTTCCTAGCATGTGGGAAGTTCCAGATTTAATATCCATCGCTGAAACAAGGATAAGAAAAAAATATTTTATTTTGCTGATTTTCATTAGTTATATATGAATGAATAAAATATATACTTATTAGTTAAATCTGCAGTTAATCTGTGAATCAGTATTTGTGTAAAAGTATAGAATGTGAGGTTATTGATGAAATGTCACCAAAATCCATATATAATAGATAAAAATAAATATGTACTATATTGTGATTTTCTTTTAGTGAATATATAGGGGACATAAATGCCAGCAAAACAGAGGTTTAGTAAGACTCCCATAAGTTTGCATATACATACATACACTTACATATTTATTAATATATATATATATATATATATATATATATATATATATATACATACATGTATCAAGTAATGTGTTAAGTGCTTTACATATAAATTAATACAATCTTATGATATAGGTACTATTATTATCCCCATTTTTGAGATTGAAACAGGGACACAGAGAAGTTATTTACTTTTCCTGGGTGACATAATTAGCTAGAAGCAAAACTAAGATTTTTTAACCCAGGAGTCTCTCAGAGTAAATAGTCTCTATATTATGCTATTTTTTAATAATTCATTTTGAGACTCTGTCTAGTAAGTTTGATACTTTCTCACTTTAACAGAGCATCTCTCTGAAATTAGTGCCTAAAAATGATGATACACATTTATGTTGCAATAAGAAAAGAGCTGATTGTATTTTGCATGACTTTGTACCTGATCTGGTGGTAATCAGTTGAGCTTCTGGCAAAGGTGTTTGACTAAAACTATGAGGGTACTAGAATGAATCTATAGGTCATGGAAATGGCATTGTTAGACATCTTTGTTAGACAGCATTCACTTTTTAATGGAAATAAATCATTAATGTTTCCAACAGTGAGATAAACCACAGTTTATAGTATTTTTATTTAAAGTAGCAAAATCCTCTAATATTATAGAACTGATTTAAAATGGCAGCAAATGGTTTGATGTGTAGCTCAGTGGTAGATTGCTTACCTAGAATTTACCAGGCCCTGAGTTTAATCCCCCACACATAAATTTAGCAACAAAAGACAAAATTAACTTCAAATATGAAGGTACTCAAAAGAAAAATCTTTGTTTGGTCTTTTTAATGATTAGTCTTCTTTTGTATTTATCCATCTATCAATAATCATTTATTTTTTGAGGAATGCAAAATAAATCACTTTTAAACATAAATACTGACCGAAAGAATCCTGGGAGACCTGTTCTGGTGAACCATAAAAAATATTCTTAATTTCTGTCTTTCAAAACATAAAATGAAAGCAACCACTGAAGATCATAGAAATTTGCCATATCTTCAACTTCTATAGCACCTGTCTTCAGGAGAACTCATTCTTCCTACACTATTTATTCAAGGCTCTGAAATATCAGTTATTAATTGAAAATTATAGAGGTGGGCATTCTTTGCTTTTCTATGAATTCACTGTCAGGAAGTGACAGCCTCCCCTGTCCTTCATTCTCTTCTATGATTGCTTACTTCAAACTTGAATGTAATGTTTATTCCAAAAGCAAGTGGCCGGTATAATCTATAGGTTGCTGGAAAAACCACTCTGGGATATTATAAAAAGACAGTCCCCTCCTCTTATGAAATTTTATGAATTCTCCTTAATTTATGACACAAAAATCCTGTATCTCTGAGAGGCTTCTAATTGCATGTCTACAGACTGAAAATATGAAATTATGTTTTGAGCAACTAATAATAAATAAATAAATAAATACGTAAATAATTTTTCAAAAAAAAGTTTTTGGATATATTTCAAATAGAACATGCATTTGTTTATTTGAACATTTCAATGGGGATAGATTCCACTGCATTGCATTAAATGCCTGAACACATGTGGGAACTACCAAAGTTTAAGAACCACCACTTAGAGGAATAACTGAATTGCAATGCAATTTTACAAAGTACTTAAATGGTAAGAAAGTAAAATGGACACTGCTGGTAGATACATTTCTTTTCCCTGCTATTTTATGCTTTAATTGTAAATCTAGATATTTTCATGAAGTAGGGAAAGTTAATATCTTCCAATGAAAAAACTTGCATGGATACCTATAACCTTAGGGCAATTGTCTGGTTGATTACTCTAGTGTGATCATAGCCAGAGGACCTCATAAAGGAAATTTCACTATCAAATCTTTCATTCCTTGTCATTTTTTAGGTTTGTAATTCTTCTAAAATTATTATTTGTTTTATTTCAAACAAACACAATCTTATTTTGTGAGAAAAGTTTTATGTTAATGCTATTTCTTCAAAATTTGTTAGCTCATAATTGTTACTGTATTTAAAAGAAATCAGCAATGCTTGTAATATTTTGGACCAGGATGAACTCCCAACAGACTTTAATATTACACAGCAGGAATTTTCTCTGAGACAGTGCAGATGTGACCACTCATTTTCAAGATCTTATCACAAGTGCAAGTGGACAGAATTATGGGTAAATTGTGAGATGAGTAAATCGCTATTATGATTAAGTTAGCTGTGCTTTCTGTTCTCTTCGTTCTGTCAAGCACGAACACAAGAAAGGCCAATTGAGGATATATCAAAACATCTTGGCAAAGGCAAACAGGTTATCATCTAAAAAAGAACAGCAAATTAAAAGTAAAATGTAAGCTTTTTAATGCAGGATTTAAATAGTGTAACAAGTAACATTTATATCCTATACTAACATTCTGAAATCAGTGCTTCAACTATATAAAATTTTTAGATGTATTCCAATAATAAATTTTTAAGTATGTTTAACTTATGAATTTAAACATACTTAAATATGTTTTAAGTAAGGGGGAATATACCTATCTCCAATTTCTACTTATTCTTAATTCTATCTACATAAAATTCAGAGTCCTATTTTCAGAAAATGTTTGGAATATATTATTTAAACAAGACAGATGTGTTTGACTTTCAGAACTTCTGATTGGAAATCATTTAGAATATCTGATAAGGTTAAACAACATCAATGTTGCACTTCACTAAACTTAAAATTTGATTAACTTTAAAAAATTGTACATATATAATGTATTTTACTTGATGAGTTTGAAGATAAATATATATCTATAAAACCAACACCACAATCAATGCCATAAGCATAGCCATCAACTCCTAAACTTTCCACCTGATCTCTTTATCATTATGATCATTATTCTATGTGGTAAGAACATTTCCAAAAGAGCTAGCTTCTTGGCAAAATTTTAAGTATACAATACAATATTATTTATTTTTTATCAGTGCATTATAATTATTCATATTAGTGGGATTAATTTTGTCATGTATACACACACATTTCCCAGTATTGTTAACTTTAAGTACTATGCTATAAAGTATATCTTCAGAACTTTTTCTAACTAAAACTTTTTGCCCTTTAACTACACCTCCCATGTTTATCTCCCCCACAAACCAAACTCTCAGATTCTAGCATCCACAGTTCTTTTCTTTGCTTATGAGTCTTCCTATTTTTGAGTTGCTCATATTAATGCTATTATGTGGTATTTGTCCTTCTGTCTTTTCTGTCTTTCCAACTTATTTCACTTAGCATACTCCAGACTCATTCAGATCCATTCATTATAGCAAATGGCAGCATTTTGTTTTAAGGCTGAATAATATTCCATTGTATTTACAGACCACATTTTCTTTATCTATTCATCTGACGATGGACATATAGGTTCCTTCAATATCTTGGTTATTGTGAATAATGCTGCAATGAACATAGACTGCAGATGTCTCTGCAAGATCCTCATTTGAATTCCTTTGGATATATAGCCATAATTAGAATTGCTGGATCATAGTTTTATTTCAAATTTTTAATAGTATGGGAGAATTTATACTATTTTCCATAGTATAAATTCTATAATAATAACCACACTGGTTTATATTTCAAATGATAGTGTACAAAATATTTCTTTTCTCGACAGTCTCACCAACATTTGTTATCTTCTGGGTTTTTATTTGTCAGTTTTTTTGTTTGTTTTTGTTTTTGTTTAGAATAGCTGTCTTAACTGCACGAGGTGATATTTTATTGTGGTTTTGATTTGCATTTTCCTAGTTATTAGTGATATTAAACATCATTTCATATTCTTGTTTGTCACTTGTGTATCTTCTTGGCAAATTGTGTATTTAGGTCTTTTGTTCATTTTTTAATTAAACTTGTTTTGGGGGGAAGAAAGTTGTAATATTGCCATATATACTTTGAATAATAATTCCTTATCTAAAGTATGGTGTCTCAGTAAACATTTGTTGTTATAACAAAATACAATAGACTTGGTGGATTATAATCAACAGAGATGTGTCTTTCACAGTTCTGGCAGGAAACTTGGCATTAGAATGCCAATATAGGCAATTCTGATGAGGATACTCTTCTGGGTCATATCTTCACCATTAAGGAAAGGGTTGGTAAGATAACTCTTTGTGGACCCTTTCTAAACAAACTAATCAAATTCATGAGAACATCATCCATATGACCTATTACTTCCAAACGGCCTGTTTTCAATACTATTACTCTGTAGTACAGCATTTTAACAAGTTAATTTTGAGGACACATAAACATTTACATATGGCTTGAAAATATTTTCTTGTATTTCATAGGTTAGTTTTTCATTTCCTTGATTCTTTTCTTTGCTGTTTAGAGTTTTTGTTTTTTGGTGATACTGAAGATTGAATCCAGGGCCTCCTGTGTGCTAAGCAAGCACTGTTCCAATAAGCCACATTTCCAACCTATATATTTTAGTTCTATATAATCTTACTTGTCTGTTTTTATTCTTGTTACCTGTGCTTTTGGTCTTACATTCCAGAAATCATCTCCAAAGTCAATGCTAAGGTTTTTCCCTGTTTTCTTCTAGAAATTTGATGGTTTCCTGTCTTAAGTAGACTTAAGTCTGATCCATTTTGAGCTGAATTTTTTTGTATGGTTTAAGATTAGGATATAATTTAATTCTTTGCACTTGGATATCCTGTTTTTCTGACAGTATTTGTCAAAGGGATTCTCATTTCCCCTTGTCTAGTCTTTGCACCCCAGTTAAGGATCAGCTGACTATAAATGCACAAATTTATGTTTGGATTGTCTGTGTTGTTCCATTGGTTTGTATATCTTGTGCTTAACTGAAGTGCCATACTGTTTTGTTAGTATACCTTTGTGTATATTTAAAGTCAAGAAATGTGATGCTTCCAGCTTTATTCTTCCGACTCAAAATTTGCTTTAGTTATTGAGTATCCATTCTAATGGACTCTAGTGGCTCCATACTAGGAGAGTAAAAAGAAAAATAAATAAACTAAGGCCAAGTTAGCAGAAAAAAGGTAATAGTAAACATTAAAGAAAAATTTAATGGTATAGAGAACAAAAAAACACTGGAAATATTACAAAGCTGAAAGTTGTTTTTTTTTGAAATGATAAAATTAACAAACCTATAGCTTGACTAAGAAAAAGAGAAAAGACTAAAATAAATAAAGCCAGGAAAATAACTCATTGAAATGGATGCTTCAAAATTAAAAAAAATCATAAATTACTATAATGAACAATTATATACCAAAAATTAAACAACCTAGAAGTAGGCCAATTCAAAATATTTTAAACATGCCAGATTGAAACAAGAAGAAACATAAATCTTGAAGAAATCAGGAACAAGTAAGGAAATAGAATTAATAACCAAAAAAAAAAAAAAATTCCAACAGAGAAAACCCAGTGCAATATGGCTTCGTGGGTTTACTCTACCAAATATTTGAAAAATTAACAACAACCTTTCTTAAAATTTCAACAGTAGAAGAGGGAACACTTTCAAACTCATTTTAAAAGGCTAGCATTACCCTGATATTAAAAGAAAAGACACTAGTAGAAAAGAAAACCACAAACCAATACGTCTAATGAGTATACATGTAAAAATCCACAATAAGATACTAGCAAATTGGATTCAACAGCACATTTCAAGAATCATATCCAAGATGAAATAGAATTCATCACTGAGGTGCAAAGAAAGCTCACCATATCAAAATCAATGTGGCACCACACATCAAAAGAGCAAAGCAAAAAAAAAAAAAAAACAACATTTGATTTTCTCAACAAACACATAAAAATATTTGACAACAGTCAATATCATTTCAGGATATAAACTCTGAAAATTTAAGCCTAGAAGGAACTTACTTCAATGCCCTTAAATACACATATTTAAAGTCCACAGCTAAAGTCACTCTCAATGGGGGAAAACAGGTTTTTCTCTAAGGTCAATAACAATCTTGACATGTCTATCCAATAGTGTATCTGAAGTCCTAGACAGAGCAATTAGGCAAGAGGAAAAAAAATGTTAGCCAAATTGGAAAAGAAGAAATAAAACAACCTATTTACAGACAATAACATCTTATACGTAGAAAACTAAAGTCTCCACAAAAAAATTGATACAATTAAAAAAATAAATTCAATAAAGTTGCAGGATACAAAATCAACATGCAGAAATTAGTTGCATTCCTATATAATAAAAACAAACTGAAAAGATAATTAAGAAAACAATACCATCAAAAATAACAAAGTCTTTTCTTAAACAAGAATAGACTTTAGCAGAGTATGAAAGACTTGCCTACTGATGAAAGAAATTAAAGATGCACATAAACAGAAAGACATCCAAGTTCACAGATTGGAAGAACTAATATTGTTAAAATGTGTATACTTCCAAAAAAAGTCTTCCTATTCAATATAATTTCTATCAAAATACCAACAATTTTCATGCAAAAAAAAAGGATTTTTACAGAAATAGAAAACACAATCCTAACACTGTATGTTTAAACCAATTAAACCAATCCATGGTTTTACAGTCAGATTATAATGGGTTTCCTTTTATGTTTCTGAATTTGCCTCTGAGATCAAAAGTTGGTCCCTAATTGTGCTTTAAGTATCAACTACCAAAAGCAATTAATGAGTTCTTAGCTATTTACAAGAGCTAAATGTATTTAAGTAATACTTTGTGGGAGCACAGAAAATAGCCAAGGATTTCTAAATCAGCCCCCAATTCATATTCTTACTAGCAATCTAAACAATCAGATAAACTTTGTTTCTGTCTCTCAGGGAAGACATTCAGCCATTACTCATAATGTTTTTTATAAGTGCATGGTGCTTTATTCCAGAAACACTTGTCTGGATTGCCAAGGCCTGGGTGCTATTCATTGAAGAGGTATGCGGGGGTGGTGGTTAGACATTGTCAACATGCACACTGTTGATTCATTCAGGCATTAAAGGAAAAAAAGTTTTTTAAAGAAGTTAATTTCAAGGTGATAGAAAAAAGATATATTGATTCATTCTTATTTTAATTTAATTGCATTGATTATATAAGGAAATGTGGATGATTTCTGAAAAATATATGAACAAAGTTTGACTCATCTACATAAATATGTGAGGAATTTCTGGATATGAGTGAAAAATGACTAATTTTGTGAATATTACTATGTCATATAATTAGCTGGTTCTTTGAAACTTCTAAGTTGTGTAACCTGGGAAAAGTCACCCAAACTTCACTTGCCATCTTCACTTAGAAAATGCAGGATGATATCAGCACTTTCATTATAGTGCTGTGGACATAAAATAAGTTCATAGATATCAAGTGCTTGAGCCCTGTGCACTCAGTATATATAATATTGAAAATATCCATTATATCATAAAATTTGCATTATTACCAGAGTTATTGTAACACAACTGGAATGGTTGTGACTAATTTCATAGATGCTATAATGGGGAACAAGGAAAATTAAGTATAATAATTTGAGTGAAGGGACAGCTGTTTTTTCTCTTTGTTATTTGCTGCTGTTAGTACTTCCACCCACACCAATCCTTCTCATAATTTGATATAAATTCTGCAATTTAAAGTTGATGAAGCATACATGATAATATTATCTAATCATTAACACAATTTGTATGGAGATATTAATCCAGAAATGAAGAATATAAAGTTCTAACTTATTAAGTGACTGTTCCTTACTAAAATATCTAGTGAATAGTAAACTGTAATCAACGCCAGAGAGTCCTTCTATGAGGCTAGTGTTACCCTGATGCCAAAACCAAACAAAGGTATTATAAGAAAGGCAAACTACTGACCAACATCTCTTATGAATATAGATGCAAAACAAGTGAAAAAAGTTACTAGTAAACTGAATCTATCAGTATACTAAAAAGATTATACAGCAAGGACAAATGGAATTTATCTCAGGAAGACAAGACTGGTTAAAGTTAAAAAAAAAAAACAACTAACGTAGTATACCAAAATAAAGGGAGAAAAAAGCACCCAAGATTATTCCATGGAGAAAAATATTGACAAAGTTTAATACCTTTTTACAATAAAAACATTCCACAAACCAGGAATAGAAGGAAACTTTCTTGATATGACAAAAGACATTTACAAAAATCCCATAGCTAACATCATACTTTGTGATGAAAGCTTTCCCCTAAGATCAGGACAAGATAAGCAGGCCCACAAATAGCACTCAACACTACACAGGAGTTCAAGCCAATTAGGCATGATAAAGTAGTTTAAAAGGTATCCAGATGAGAAAGGAAGAAGTAAAATTATCTCTGGCAGATGCCATATTATATTTAAAAAACTAAAGATCACTCTCTCTCACACACACATACACACAAAAAAAACTATTGGAGTTGATAAATGAGTTCTGCACAGTTACACGATGTAAGATCAATACACAAAGACACTTGCATTTCTATATACTAGCAATGAACAATCTGAAAATAAAAATAGTAAAATAACACCATTTAAATAGTATGACAGACTAAAATGATTAATAATTCATTTAATCAAAATTTACACCTGTAGACTCTGAAAAATATATTGTTGAAATTCCCTGAATAAATCAAAAGCTTTCTTATGTTTGTGGATTAGAAGATTTATTGTTGTTAAGATAGAAATATGCTGCACATTGATCTACAAATTCAAAGCAATCCTTACAAAGTCTAGAGCTGCCTTTTTTTTGCAGATATGGACAAGCTGATCCTAGAATTCATATGGAATTGAAAGAAATTCTGAATAGCTAAAAAATCTTAAAAAGGAAAACTGAATTTGCAAACATTTGTACTGATCATAAAACAATCAACAAAGACACAATAATTAAAACATTGTGGTACTGACATAAAGACAGACAAGGGTCCACAGAATAGAATTTAAAGGACAGAAATAAACCCATACATCTTCAGTTAATTCATTTTCAACAAGGGTGCCAAGATCATTAATGAGAAATTCAGAGTTCTTTCCATAAATGGTGTTTGAACATCTTGACAAGAAAGTCAATGAATTTGAAACCCTTTCTCACACCATATGCAAATATTAACCCCAAATAAGTCAAATACCTAAAGAGTTGAAGCTATAAACTTTAGGAAAGAAACAGACATACATCTTTCTGACTTTATATTAAGTGGGAATTTATTAAAAATGACCCCAAAACAAAAAGCAATAGGTAACACGTGGAGATATGGACCTCATAAAAATGAAAAACTGATTTATCCCAGAGGATGTTATAAAGGGTATGGAAAGATAACCCACAGAATGGTAGACAATATTTGCAAATTATTTATTTAATAAGGAGGGCCAAGTGTTCAGATTATAGAAGAACTCTTAGAACTCAACAATAAAAAGGAAGATGAATAATCTGATTTTTTAAAACAGGCAAGGAATTTGGATAGTTATTTCTCCAACATGGATACACAAATGATAAATAAGCCTATGAAAAGATACAGTATCTATAGTCAGTAGGGAAGTGAAAATTAAAATCTCAACAAAACACTCCTTTACACTCACTAGGATAATTATAATAAAAGAGGAAAGTAACAAGTTTTGAAAAGAATGTAGAGAAATTCATATCTTCATACATTGCTTGTAAAAGCATATAACTAAACTACCACAAAGAGTAGTTCATTGAACATAGTTAAACATAGTTATTCCCTGACATAGTAAATCCAATCCTAGATATATACCCAAGCAAATTGAAAACATAAGTTTGCACAAAACTTGAATATGAATATCCATGTCAATATTATGTATACTAGACAAAAGTGGAAATATCTAAAAAGTTTGTTGAGCTATGAAAAAAGTGTGCTATACCAATGTGATGGAATATTATTCAGCCACAAAACTGAAATACTGATACATACTAAAACACGGATGAATCCTGAAAATGCTGTGCTAAGAGAAAGACACCTGGCACAAAACCCAACATGGGCTATATTCCTATTTATAAAAATTCCTCAGAGTAGTTAAGTCCATAGAAGCAGAATGAGAGGAGAAGGGAAAGAGCAGTTATGGGGTTTCTGGAACTAGATAGCTCCGACAGTGGCACAATGTTGTGAATACATACAAACTGTTAAATTGTACCCTTCAAAATGTACAAAAGTATACCTTATGTGAATGTTACCTAAATTAGAAAATAAAAAATAAAACAAACATAATCAACAACAGAGGTTCCCAGACAGCATGTGGTCCACAATGCATCCAAATGCAATTCAATTATTTCATTTGTATCTGAGTAACAACGTGTCACCTTGATTTTAATATTAGAATTCAATACATAATTCGTCTTCACTATAACTATTTGGAATACCCAGCATGTATACTTGTTAAAATAGAATTAAGGTGAATTTCATGGACACAATAAAATGGATTATTTTTAATATGAAAAATTGGAGCATGTGCCTTAATGTTTACACGCTGAACCTGCTGCTTGCCTAACAAGGCCAAATATTATTATTTTTAAGCAAGAGAAGGTCAGAGACATGACAAGAAAAAAACAATATATATTGAAAGAACATAGAAGTATTTCAAGGTGCAAGTCTCTGGCAGAGTCTCCTGGGTCCCAGGGATGGTACTTGGAAACGCAGGGCTCCTGCTCACAGTCCCACCATCACAGGAGCCCCACCTTCAGATTGCAGAGGTCCAGGGGGGCTGATTTAAGGGTGCTTCAAATGACTCCCCTGAAGGGAGTCTGCACTCCAGGAATACTTTAAAACACACTCTGTTTCTACTTGCTATTATAATTTTTAAATAATAATAATGTCATTAAAATGTTTTAAAATAAACATTTGTCACAGTAAATAGGAAGAACAAACTTTAAATTACTGCAAGAGAAAAGAAATTAATAGAGTAGCATTTAGAAGAGAAAGATGGCTAAGTCCTTTCAAGGGAGAAAATTCAACAACAGGCAGCAATACAGCAATTTCCTTGGCGTTATGTAAACCAAGGTTACACATTTGTAACGTCTTACGAAATATTTCCCTTTTGAAAAAGGGATTCCTCCCTTCAGTTTCAAGCCTGGTCAAAAAGAAGTGACTGAACAATAGCTTCTTGGAAAGTGCTGTTCTGAATTTGAGGATATAAAGATGAATGAGACAACATTTAAGACCTTCAGTATATAATGCTCTGAAAAATAAACATTCATATCCAAGTGAACATAGAAGAAGATTGATTTGCTTTAGGAGAGACATCATCTTAAAGAGTGTAACAATTTCCCCTACAATTCCATACTCCAATACTAAAGTGTAGGGGTATTTAAAAATATAAAAACATATAACTTTATAAATGTGTTTGGTAAGAATAAAAATCTTTTATTGTTGTTGTTGTTGTTATCATTATTATTATACTGGAAATAGTACTTATACTGAAAACCTTTTGGTTCTTTACTGTGGAAACTGAACAGGGTAATGGCAAAAAGCTGATTTCTGAAATTGGACCTTAACAAGTTTTCTCAAAAACTCTGCAACTTTCTAGTTGTGTGACTTTAAGCAAGTAACTTAATTTCTCTGTGTCTCAAAGTCTTCATCTGCAAACTTGGAATAAAAATTCATAAGATCTACCTCCTGGAGTTATGAAGGTCAATTGAGTTAATAGATATATTGTCCTTGGCACTGAACTTGGCCTGCATAGTGACTTGATGAACATTCACTCTTCTGGTTATTACAGACAACTCACTTCCTCCCATTTGGCACCCACAGCCTCCTCCCATCCCTTCCATAATCTGGTTACCACTACCCATTCTCAGTTTAACAATATGTCCTTCAGGTAGCCTTCTCCATCCCACAATGGAGGAATAGATGTCTCTTCCATTTGCATTTTCAGACTTTTTAGGGTGTACTTCTAAAGATATTAGTTTTGCTGAATGAAGTTATTTTCCTGTTCCTCTATGCTTTTCATACAATAAAGATTGAAAAACAGGAACAGTGTCTGTATGCTCAACATAGAAAGATAGTGGGATATTCATCAATCATGAGGGGAAATCATCAGGCCTGATAATGCAGAATCAGGATGTAGGAAAGAGAAGAGGGAAAATTGCTTGAGATGAGACACAATTAAAAGAGTGTGGGGGAAGAATGACAGACAGAAATGTTTTGTAGCAATTTGCAACAAGTGGCTTTGATGGTTTAAGGCCTCATCTTTTAAGGCATGCCTTAGTATAATTCTCAGTAACATACCAATAGTAACCCTTGGAATCAGGAGTCTGCTTCTCCCTCTACATTGCTTTCTAGACCTGCTGTAATTTAGGACTTTTCCAGAATGATTTAGCTCAAGGTCATCCTGTAAGAAAACATGGTGTTTGAAGCCTAGAGATGTCAGATAACTTCCTGTGAGAGGAATACAGTTATTTAGGAACACACACTGCCAGTACAGTCATTACCAAGAGTTCTCAGGCTTGGTTTTGTTTTCATTGCAACAGGGAACAAGGAAGGAAAGTGACTTCTTTGAATTTCCAGGAAGTCAACCTTTGGACACATCTCTGCTCCTTTCCTCAGAGTATAGCCTCACAGAAGTAGAGAGTAGAGGAGTGATTTCCAGAGGCTGGAGAGGGCAGAGGGCAGGAGAGGACAAGGAGAGATTGATTAAAAAGTTCCTGTGAGATAAGAGATAGGAGGAATGATTTCCAGGCTTCAAAGCACAGCACAGTGGCCATAGCTCACCAGAATCATTGTACATTTCAAAATAGCTAGAAAATGGGCGGGGTGGGGGCTGTGGCTCAGAGGTAGAGAGCTTGCCCAGCACATGTGAGGCACTGGGTTCTATCCTCGGCACCACATAAAATTAATTAATTAATTAATTAGGCATTAAAAAAAACCCTAGCTTAAAAAAATAGCTAGAAAAGAGGATTTCGAATTCTCTTGCCACAAAGATATGATGAATATTTGAGATGATGAATCTGCTCCTAATCCTGATGTGATCGTTAGAGATTATATACATTTATCAAAACCTCACAGTATAATTCATGAATAGGAAAAATTTCCATGTGTCAATTAAAAATTAAAACTGCAGTCATAAAAATTACAAAGAGAAAACAGAAACAAGCTTCAAGTACCCTATTACCATGAGGTCAGTCTTCCTTAAGGAAGTATTAATAAGACTCCTGTCTTCTGGAGGATGTCTGTCCAGATCCTTAGACTTGTGACTAAGGCCCAACTCCACCCTGTCCCCATAATCACAGCCATTCTTTTGACAGTAGGATCATTCTACTGGTTTCTCAGTGGTTATCTCACCTCCGTCTTGATATAATGCACTCTCCATGCTTCTGCTAGAGATTGTTCTAAAACTTGACCTTGCTTCACTGCACCTTGCTTTTTTTTTGCTCCATGTTTTCTCCTGCTGCCAAGTCTTCACAAAGTGCAGTTGCCTCTGATTGAATGCTTCCTCTCCTTAACCACTCAGGAACCTCCTTCTTCTCCCTGAGGAGTCAGCCTGAGCAACTCTCCCTGTCCATTCTCAATTTCTCCACACTGAATAAGAACTCATTCATGATTTCATGATACTTTGTGCATCTCTCAATCCTAAAGATTCGGATTTATTGGAAAATCATAACATTTCTAATTTACCAGAGGACTAAATTATCATTGAAGCTACACTTATTGATCTTTGTGTCCCCAGTTCCTACCTAAACTCCTGGGTATATAGTAGACACTCAGAAATATTTATTGAAATTGATCTAGAAAGTTATAAGAGATCCACAAAAAAGAATGATCTTTCACTAGGAATAAGAAAATAAAGTCTGGCATGGTATATGCTATCTGAGATCTCTGAACAACCTAACTACAACCCCTAAGAAAAGAAATTTGGATTTTGGTTGTTTATTCATTCTTTCTTTCTTTCTTCCTCCCCCCCCTTTTTATTTTGTTTTTCACTTCACACATGCACACTCATTTTTAATATATTCAGGTTAGTAGGAGAAATAAAAGTTAGAGGATTATTTTCCCCAGTACTTGAAATTGAACTTTATCACTGACTGATTTTTATTTTTATTTTTTTTTAATTTTGTGACAGGGTCTTCTTAAATTGCTCAAGCTGGCCTTGAACTGTGATCCTCCTGCCTCAGACTCCCAAGTAGCTGGGATTACTGGCATGCATCATTGTGCCTGACAGTTACAGGAAACAAGCTATGTAGTTCAACCAAATCATTCAGAATATTTAAGCTATTTTTTTAAAAAGTATTAACATAGAAACTTATCATGTATAGCAATAATGTTCATAAAACATGAATGTTAAAGCATTACTTATTAAAGATTTCAGATTACTTTCTATGTACAGGGAACTGTTTTAAAAATATCTATTCATTTATTTGTCATAACAACTTTAAGAGGAGATCATGGAGCAAATTTAAATCTCTCTTTAGTGTTTTGGGATAGTGGGTTGACTTCTTTTCCTTATATAATGCATAAAGATTTTGAATTAATAATACCTAATAACAACAAATTATTTTAAAATATTTTGAAAGATTAAAGTATTTAAGAAAGAACCTATTAGTGAAGAGTATTGCAGTATTTATCATCTCTATTGTGCTTGCAAAAAGAAAGAGACTAATTGAATATTTGGGGGGAATTTTGTCTGACATTGGAATATCGACATTAAGTAGAGCACCTGATTTATCATGGATAGATACTGTAATATTTTGTAGGCTCAAGATAAATCCAGGTTTGTCACAACATAAAGCAGATATCAGAATAAAATCTTGAAAATATTCTTATTTCTCCTCATTTGTAACTTTAATAAACAGTGATGATTAATTGCAGTAGGAGATTTCAAAAGAGAAGATTAAACTCTAGATAAGTTGAAATGTCAAAAGTGAAAGCTAATGCCACTGACTACTCAGAAAATAGCAGACTGGGTTCACATGTGGATCATTAATGACAAAAAAATCTGCAGACATTAATGAATACAGATCTAAACTAAGCTGCAACAAGCTTTCCTATTTTTAAAGAAATCATCAGTGTAAAAGAAAAATACAAGTATTCAAAAGTCAGGAGAAGACATAATACCACAGCAGAAAGCTATCAGGATTTTATCAATGAACAACATGTCTGGAGGAATGGCTAAGATCTCTGATAATGACATTAGCATCTAAGAATATCTGTTCAAATCTCAGATTAACAAAACCAAATTAATATATGCATATGTCAATTGAGTTTCCTGCTTATATGTCACCTCTCCATAGAGGCCTTTTGACGACTCATTTCTAATGTAACCTTTGGGATTCTCCATTTTCCATTACTTCATCCTGTTTGGTTTTTATCATAGCATTTATTCCATCCTAGTATTTTCTTTATATATATTTATTGGTTGATTTGTTTCTTCACTAGCTTCACAGTACAATAAAATACATGCAAATAGCAAACTATTTGATTTATATCACTGAGTGGGATAAAATCATTTGGTGAAAAATAAATGTTCATTTATGCCTTTCTCTTTAAAAATAAATTTCAACAGTACAGATTGAAAAAAAGTATTTCATGTGAAATATAATATATGTACATTATTTAATCACTGGGTCAGAATTTGCTGCTAGTCAATCACTTGATCTTTAGTAAATCACTTGTTTTTTTCAGAAACAGTTTCCTCATTTGTCAAGCACTCATAATCATAGTCCAACCTCTCAAGAATTTTAAAATAATTCATAGGAAAGAATTTTTAACTATAAAATACAAAACAATTATGAAAAATTATGACAGATAGTAGAACCAAGGGCAGTTGACCAAAACCTCAGTGTAAACTGTTAGTGTCTCATGATAACTTTAAAAAATAGATACAATGTTGCATCCAAAGAAAAGAATAATTTTTGTACTGGTTGGACTCAAACCAGGTTATTGTATTTCCTCCCAGTTGCATATTTCAAGATATTGTCAATTGTGTACAAGTAGACCAAATACTTCTACAAGTGTGGAAATAGTGAAATTTGAAAAACAGTGAAGAAATTTGAGGGGGGGTATGACCATAAGGAACATGGAAAGGAAAGTGGAGGCTGTGATGCTTATTTTGAAAATGTGAATAATTTTAATTAGAAGATATATTATGTATAGTACCAAGATGCAAATGAGGAGTTGGAGGGAAATTAAAAAGTCAAATAGAGGTTTGACTCTTTTAAGGTCTTACTTGGTGAATGTAAGGAACAACCTACTAACTATAGCAATTTTATAGTGGTGGAGGTAGAGAAATGGGTAATCACACCCAAGGTAAAAAGGGGACTTGTCAGCAATGTTACCAAGAGTTTCAACTAGCTGAAGTTGAGGCTAGGTGATTTCAAGGTTCTTCCCAATTCCCATATTGTAATTAAATGCCATATTCCTAACATAAGTATTAAGAATGAAAGGATCATGAACTAATGTGCTGAAAATAATCCAAGAATATTTATTCTTACAGATAAACCCAATTCATGAGAGAATGGCAGATGACATCAGCCCTAAATCAATAAGAAGACCAATGGGGTGTGGTACTCAGCCAGAGAGATCACTGCTGCTTGTATTGGTCATCCTACTGAGACTCTCTTTAATATCCTTTAGTATTGTTACAGTTGTTTGTTGACAACTGTAAATGGTCATATTTATGAAACTTGATATCCATCAAGGATTCAGCTGTTGTATTTTGTAGGAAACTTGCTGTTGCCAATACAGATTCCTGCTAAATATACCCTTCAATTAAAAAATGGTCTCTCTCATCCTCCAGTCTTGAGGATGAGGAGGAGGAGGGAGATGCCTTAAAGACTCAGCTAGTGCCAATTTGGCAAATGATAAGTGTTAAAATATGTTTTTATGAAATGTTAAAATATTTGCCTTAAATGACTTTTGAATTGTGGGGCTTGAGGACCACAGTGGCTCCTCCTCATTACTTTTATGTTTGCATTACAAAGACAAATCTATCAACACCTCCTGTATTAACCATGTGATGACCTTTTCCTCATGTCCCTGTACCTACATCTCTATTTTGAGAAAAAATGCATGAGAGAGAGAGAGAGAGAGAGAGAGAGAGAGAGAGAGAGAGAGAGAGAGAGAGAGAGAGAAAGGGTAGAAAACAAGGACATTTAACCCACAGAGAAGCAGGTTAAAATTTCATTACTTTTTTTTTTTTTTTTTCCTATTTCAGCTCAAAGCAGGAGGAGGCTGGAGGCTGCGGACTCAGTGCTGGAATGAGGAGTAATTGAGCTTGTGCTGAGCTGGAGGTAGCTTTCTCCTCCCGGTGTCATTGCTGCAGCCTCCACTCCCGGGTCCCTAGTTCTTCAGCTGCCTCTCTTCCTGGTGTAAAATCGCCTACAAAGACAGGAAAGCCGCCGCAGAAGTTGCCCGGCGTAAGACTACGGAGGTATTGGCTCAGTAACTTTTCACGTCATTTTCTGCTCTGGATCCCCTTCTCGCCTCTCCACGCAGCTTTTCCCACCGCAAATCACCAGTGCTCATGGGGCAGGCGAAGAGGAGCTTGCAGCACTGAGCTGAACCGGACTCGAGCCCGTGATGTCCGGCACCAAATTGGAGGACTCCCTCCCTCGTCGCAACTGGTCATCTGCTTCGGAACTGAATGAAACTCAAGAGCCGTTTTTAAATCCCACCGACTATGACGACGAGGAATTCCTGCGGTACCTGTGGAGGGAATACCTACACCCGAAAGAATATGAGTGGGTCCTGATCGCCGGGTACATCATCGTGTTTGTGGTGGCTCTCATTGGGAACGTCCTGGGTGAGTCTCCTCTAGGGCAGACCTCCAAAGGGCTGTCACCTCCCCCCCTGCCCCAGGCTGCAAAAGACTCTGAAGACCCCTCCCTTCCCTTGGGATGCAAACAAAGAGGTTGCTGCTCTCCGTGAGGTTTTTGATACAAAGAAAAAAATTTTAAAAGTTTTCTGATTTTACTAATCAGGACTAAGGGTGATTATTTCTCTTTCTGCAAGGGGAGAAAAGAAACCGTGGATTGTTTTTGTTTTCCTCTGAGCACCTAGGTTACAAATACAGGGAGAGGGACAGTGACAGGCATCTCCAGGTGGATTTTGTGGAGTGTAAGGGAATCAGTCATGCTTTTGTGTAACCTGGCTAGGTGTTTTAGGAGCTTTGGGGGCAGACAGAGCTTGCAGAATGCAATGCTTGCGACCCTAGGGAGTAAGCTCTCTTTGGCTGTTGAAGTCACAAAGCATATTGTGAGCTAGGTAGCATGCCCTCTGGCAAGGAGGCTTAGGCTCCGATCAAGAAATGGTAATGAAAGGGCCGAGAGCAGAGACAGAAGCAAAGCAGGGAAGCACACTCATTCTCCAAAACTGAATTAAACAGGAATCATGCAGGCAGCAAGGAGGAGCATCCAAGAAAAGTACCACGGAGACCTTAATCGTTCACCCATCCATTCACTCATTCATTCATTCATCCATTCAACCAATATGTTTTTTCTTTCCTCTCCAGAGGGCGCTTGTTGCCATGTTCATGAAAATATTTGTACGAACTGATTTTTTTTTTTTTCAAAGATGATGGTAAGCTTAATACTAGACTCCCCCTACTTGTCCCTAGGTAGGTTTGTATGCAAACACAAATTTTCTTGTTCCCCCCATCACCCTCCCCACTATAATTTATGAGGGATGTGGAGGGGGGTTAGGTGACCTTATGAGGCTGTGGTTATGCAGTTTGCTAGGGCAAGAGGGGAATCTACTTCAAGAAAAGGAGCTTTGAAAGGAAAGGGCGATTTAAAATAAATTGTGAATGGAAGGAGCATGCACCTTAATGAATGGAGGTGGGAGGCTAGGAGGCATTTCAAATGCAGAGGGCAGTGTGGAGGAAGTCTGGGCTGAAAAATCACAGGAGGAGGAGGGGGAGGCTAGGACAAAATACTCCTGATTTTCAGTTATAAAAAGGGGAGAAGGTGAGTGAGATGAAATGGGATGGGAGGCTTGGAAGTTAAAAGCAAAAGATCTGTGGCTGCAGCAGAGGAAGATAAGGAACTTATCAGGCTTTGAGCACTCACCTGATTTTTACCTTTTCTCCCAAGTGTGTTAGTATGGGTAGGAAGCATCGAAAATACTCTCTCACCAATTCAGCAGGCAGAGTAGCTGACAGTTTGAGACTGAGAAGGATTCTCTGGAGAGTTAGTAGGATATTATTTGATGAGATAAGAACACTCTGAGAACTTTAGTTTGCTCTTTCTATATAATTTTTGGACAGTTTTGCTTTTGTTGATTTCTGTTAAAGGTAAAATAAAGGGGATCATCTTGGGATTCAGACAAAGTGGATAAAAGTATAAATATGCAGAGTTAAGGATCTTTTATAAGGATTTCTTTAATAAAAATGCCTTTATTGCTTTTCTTCTTGTAATCCATCATTAGATTAAAATTATTAATACACATGGCTACCAGCATAGCAACATTTTACTGCATTATGCCAACACTTACTGAAAGGTGGGTAATCAAAAATGAACATATATTGAGTACCTACTGTGTGCCAGAGCCATTCACTTGTGCTGTCACTTAAAATGCAAAATAGCCCACATTAGAGGGAAAACCAAGACTTAGAGGTATTAAGTGACTTATTAAAGGTCATGATTGAGATTCAGTTCCATTTCTTCTGACCTCAGACTCAGAATTCTCCATTGTTATTCCATGCTAGATCTAGAAAGCATATAGAGAATGGAATCTGAATTCCTGATTGTCTGCAAGCTGATTGGATGGGTTTCTTCTCGACTTCATCTATGTCCTCAGCCAATAAAGTACCACAAGAGGTTAATGGCACTGTCATTCCTTCCACCAAAAACCTGTCTAGGAGGAATGTGATTTCTGTGCAGTACAAAATGACATTTTTTTCCCTGCAGGAATAACTACAAACCATAACCATTTCCCTTACTTATTTTTATTTCAGGCTTAATCTTTGTGATAAAATGAACTCTGCTTTGATGCTATTTCATTTTTTTTTTCATTGCACATACTTTGTATTCCATGGTCTTCATATCCTAATTGCATAGTTTAGGGATATATGTTTACTAGCCTGAGGAATTTTAATTTCTAAAAGGAAACACCTCTACAGTAAAAGCTACCTGTTTCATAACATCAAGGAAAAGAGCACTGTCCACAGCCCCAAGTGCTGAAAGAGCCAATTTCATTCAGCTTAAAAAGAAATATTTACTCAAAGCACTTTGCTCTGAAAATACTGACAGCTATTTTCCTCAGGATTGAGTAACGCTGAAACCCTCTGCAGCTGAACTGAAACTCATTCCTTACTGCCATATCCCTGAAAGTTGATGAGGTTCAGGTTTGACATTTACACAAATGAGCAGTGTCATTACTCACAGTCAACTTCTTGCTCTTTGATGTCACTGTCAAATATACAAAATGGATTAGATTTAGAAATGCCTTTTTGCCCCTCTGACATAACTAATTTTACAGAGAATACCAGGACAAGAAGTCACATTATTCATGCAAGATAAAGAGACAATGGGAGGTATGAAGGTGAAATAACAGTGTAGGCAGCAGATGTAAACACTGACCCATTGGGTCCACTCACTATTTGAGCTTTCATGTAACTGCTTGGAAAATATCAATCTTGTTGAACTTACACATATAATGCCACCAGTTAGAAGTAATTTCTCCCACTGTGTCCTTTGGTGAAATGACGTAACAAGATACTCTGTGCAGAATAATGAAGTCTTGGTCACCACCCTCCCCCCCACCACACACACACACACACACACACACACACACACACACACAGAGTCTCTCTCTATCCTTATGTCTACTCTTCATTATCAGATGCTAATTCCAGAGATAGAAAGCTGTTTCTGGGAAAAATGACCAAGTCATTCACATGAAGAAACAAATTACTGTAAATAGAATGGCATGAAAATTTGTATTTAGGAAAAAGCCATATGTGTGTCTAATTGCAGATTTTTAGGAAGGAGCATAGGTAAAAGCTCTTTGGGGAAGGAGTATTTTTCTGTTATCTGCAAACTGATGACACATAACCTATTCATAAATTTATCTGGTATGATGATCAAGTACATATACCCAATTATTTAATCAATATATTCTGGGCATTGTTATTTATTTATTTATTTATTTTTGTTTTGTTTTGATTTTTTGAGGCAGGGACTTGCTGAGCTGCTTAGGTCCTTGTTAAGTTGCTGAAATTGGCTTCAAATTGCTATCCTCCTGCCTTAGCCTCTCAAGCTGCTGGGATTATAGGTATGAGCCACTGTGCCCAGTTCAATGTTTGGTTTTTAAAATTAATGTGTATGTGAGTGAGGACTCCTGGGGAAACTTGAAGAAATATATTTGATATAAATTTTACCTCTAATTCCTTGAATGGAAATGAGGGGGATAGGGAGAGAGAAAGAGAGAAGAAAGGTTTCTAGTCATTTCAAACATTAAACACCTAGAGAAAATAATCAATATACTGCCTCTCTTTTGTATTCAGATATCCTAACATCCACGTGGTATGCTTCTATATTAGTTATTACTGTCTCCCATATGAAAAATGATAAAAAAATTCAAGAAATATAGACATCAGTCCAGTGATGTGTTTCTTGTTTCTTGTGTGACCATTAGCAAGTTTTAAATTGTTCAGGTCTATTTTTTTCTAATTAAAAATTAGAATTGATAATGCTTGCCTTATAGAAATTATATCAGAATATAATGTATAGATATCCTCTGTGGATGTATATAGAGGAATACACACTCACATACACACGCGCGCGCGCACACACACACACACACTTTCTTTGAAATATAGTAAACACTATTGATTTATGTCAATCTTTATCCCTTTTTTCCCACTACTGTAATCTCTCCTCAGTGTGGATTGTAGCCATCTTCTGCCTTTATGGCCAATCTGAATCTCTCTAGCTCTTTATGGCCTCTGCCCTCACCTTTTTCTCAATAATGTAAGTAAGCTGGAGTTGGCGCACTACTCTTCTTTTCCTTCCTAGCTCCATCCATCCACCCTCCTCTTACTGACTGCTCAATATTCCCTTCTCTCTCTCTCTGAAGGTCATTCCTAATGACTGGATTATTTTTCTTTTTCTCTCAGTTTAAGTTGCCAGCACTGGGTATCTTTCACTTAAAGTTCATTTGTTGCTGTTGTTGCTATCATTTTATCTATCACTACCAATGTTTTAAATAACATATATACAATATGTTGATTTAATTCAGTTTAAGTACATTGTAAATTAAAGAATTTATCAGGTAAAAGTTAGGATAATTTGTATATGTGGGGGGTGGGAATCTGTAATAGTGCTGTTTTCTACAGAATTTCTACAGAGTCAGGTTTATGCCCTGAAAGGGGAAGTAGCAGAGGTGACCACTGGCACTCCTAAGCCTAGGAGACAGTGCTCTTCTGCTTCTCTTCCTATCCAGTTCAGCAGCATGGATGTCTGTAAACCCATCCTTTCCTACACAAAAAGAAGAGGAGGATTAGGTACACTACTCAAGTTTGCCAAGAATCAGTAGAAATCAGGAATCATGAAGGTAAATGGTGATATAAGCCATTACATTCTAAACCTGTTGTGTGTTTTTAGTAATAGATTTTCAAAAAATGCTTATCTAAATAAGAGTTGAACCAACCCATACATCTGCGTTTTAGCTAAAACCATAGCCATTTAGTTTTAATTGGTAAAAATACATTATGTCTGACTTGAATAGAACTCAATGATAACTTTTCAAATGGCTACTTCATAGATAACAGGACATTTATCATGAGCAGATAATAATGAGAGTAACATGGTACTGATAATTTGAATGTAACAGATTCATTGCATATTTGAAAGTGAAATAATGGAAGAAAAAGCATTGTTAAAAGAGGAAAAATATGAAAATCAAATTCAAGTGTAATTCTTTAGTTTTTAAAATTTTGTTCTCATTTTAGTAGGGCGCACATACTACAATGCATCATGTATCTGTATGAGTTTTCATTATTTTGTATTGTATTTTAATTATATTTGAAAAATCTCATGTGCTGTGGCTATGTTATTATTCCAAAGTTTCTGAATTCTCATCGAACTCCTCAAATTTTAGAAATATCCATTGTTGATATTAGTTCACTAGTGAAAGAAGATCCCTCCACCTTCCTTCCTGTGGAATCTTGATGTTTCCCACAGGGAGGGATGCTCTCTTTGTTGATTAATGGCTCACTGGCATCATTCAGGCAGTGACAAGTGAGAGGTAAAACTGAGGGTGTTCAAATCCACTTCTTCTTCTCACTGCAAAAGAAAATAAAGAACTCAATAGAGTTCCATATGTCAAGTCCTATATGCCAGACTTCACTTATATGTGTTTAGTTGGTGTTTCACAGCAAACTTACTGTGAGATTACTAACTTTGTCTTATAAGTGAAAAAAATGAAATGCAAAGAATAATTTTAACATATTCCCAAGATCAGTCAGATAGTAAGTAGCAGCACTAAGATTCAAACACCCATTTATCAGATTCCATGTTCCATGCTTGCTTTATTACTTCATTCTTCCTCTTTCTCCAGCTTCTAACCCTAACTGGAGGCACACAGGAGAAAGGATGGAGAAAGTAATGCTCTGATGTGCCCTCTAGACGATTTACAGTTTTTCTGGCATGTTGCCCTGCTGTTTTTCTGGTAGACTACAGTTCAGCTCTGAGGATGAGCTCATTTGATAAGCTAATCAAGGTCATTCTAGGGTTATTGTACAAGAGAAAAATCTAAGGTAAAATAGGTGCTGCCAAAAATGCTTTTGCTTTTCTGGGGGTGGGGGTGACTCACTGGAAAAAAAAGAAAGACAGCTGTGGCCAGGAATTATTTTGTTATCAAAAGTGCTTTTGTTAGACATAAATGAAGACAAAGACCTAAGCACTTACAACCTCACATAATCTATAGATCTTTTTTTCTTGTGTTTAAAAAAATTATTAAATTGTCTTTAAATGTATTTGCTTAAATAAATCATAAGTTTATATTCCTTTTGTTAAATAGGTCAATCTTTATATCACATAATAGTGTTCCTAGACCAGAATGTTTTTTACATATGTACAAAGAGGTGTCACGTATTACACCATACATGAAATAAACTTAAGACACTGACTGTAGAAAGTCTGAGATGCAATGGAATGAAATGCCTGATGTGTATGGACAGTCCATCAAATAGCTGACTATGATGACTATATTTGTTCACTTTGTCTTTGTTCTCAAGGACAGGTGATTTTTTTTTAACCAAATAGATGTGTAGGATAGGTATTAAAATTACACTAAATCATTTGCCAGTGGAATTGTTTTCTCATAAAACTCCCAAAATGCTTAAAATAAGTGACTACTTTATTTCTAAAATGTATTCCTAATATATATTAGAAATTATTATCACTGTGTTTTTACTAGTAATTTACTTTCAACATTGGAAACATAGAAACGATGCTTAATATTTCTATAGTATTTTAACCTTCAGGTGATATTGTTGCGGGTTTTATTTTGGCGGGGGGTCTCAATTGTTCCTCACAATGACCTTATGAGGTGGACATTTATATATATATATATATATATATATATATATATATATATAATTTTTAGTTGTAGTTGGACACAATAATTTTATTTTATTTATTCATTATTATGTGGTGCTGATGGAACCCGGGGTCTCTCATATGTGCTAGGCGAGTGCTCTACTACTGAGCCACAACCTCAGGCAATGAAGCTGACGTTCTATGAAAACTCAAGTAGTTGAAGTGATTTAAAGTCACAATGAATGAAAAGCATGAGTACACAGAAATGTCAGGTGTTTAGTGTGGGAAATCTTGCTGATTTTCTTGTATTTCAAGAGCACAGGAAAAAGGGGATATAATGACCTTTGTCGCCTTCAGTTAGTTCATCTTTGCTACTTAATTTTATTAGTATTCAGGGAATGATTCACATTAATCAAAGTCACTAACTTGTCAAAATAAAACAAACTAATGATTCTAATAATTAAATTTATGGTAAAAAGTAACTTATAATCCCAGGTTTCTCAATGTCCTTTTAGCCATCAGTCTTTTTCTGTACAGAAGCTGCATATCTCCCAGATTCAATTGCAGTTAGGTTGATATGACATGATTGGATTTGACCAAATGATTATCAGCATGACTGACACATGTGTCACATGTCATATGTGTCACTGATATATGAAGACTATTGGTCTGAAGAGCTAGGCTGTTCTATTGTAGCATTAACCCTGAATTGTCATCAGGTTAATACCACAGAGGTTTATTGCTTGCTCATTTAACATTTAGTGTGAGCTGGAGTCTGTTTCACCTAATGATGTATGTGGACCATTCTGCATGTTTTATGTACCCCTTCACCACATGAACTCTGGTAACCAGCTTCCAAGAAAACTTTTAGTGATACCCCTTGCAGGCTTTCTGATATTCATACCATTGTTTGTTGCCTTTCTATATTATTTCAGAATTGGTCTGGGTGACAACAGCGTACAGAAAATGTAAGAGGATTTCTTTTCCAAGAATACATTATAAAAGATCATAACATCTGGCTTTAGTGTCCACTCTTTGTCTTGCTCTTAAATGTATTCCTCTAGACAAGGTATTGAACTCTTCAGCCAAAGTCATAGAGGAAATGCAGTCTGTTAACAACTTCATGTGTGAGTTTACAAGCAAATTCCACAGTTCAGGTTGAGTCTTGAGATGACTACAAGAGCACCCCCAACCTCACTAATCCCTAGATTGAGAGCAACTTAATGGCAGACTGTGAGTCAAAGCATCCAGCTAAGCTTCTCGTAGTTTCTTGACCATTCTCTCAGTGCATTTTTTGTTGTTTTAAGCTGTTAAATTTTGGAATAAGTTGATGTACAGATTCTAAAGTTGTCATTGCAGAGGAGTGAACTGGAATACATATTGGCTCTTAACTAATTTTTTCCAAAATATAATGTGTCAGTAATGCTCATAAAAAAAAAAAAAAAAAAAAAACAGATGTCAGTCATGCTCATTTCATTTGGCCAAACCCAATCATATTATATCAACCTAACAGGAAGGGAAGCTGGGAGACGTGCAATCTCTATCACAGAAATCAAAAGAGTTAAAAGTATTCTTAATTTTCATAAACTCAGAACAAGGAATCAAGGAATTCCATACCTTATGGTATACCACTAAGATAAACTGATGGATACTTCATTCACATTTTGGATCTCTGAAAATAGAAATAACTGATAACATTGAGGGATTTTGTCCTTTTAGCCATCAGTCTTTTTCTGTACAGAAGCTGCATATCTCTTAGATTCCCTTGCAGTAAGGTTGATATGACATGATTGGATTTGGCCAGATGATTATCAGCATGACTGACACATAGGTCACATGACATACATGTCACTGACACATGAAGACCATTGGTCTGAAGAGCCAGGCTGCGCCATAGTAGCATTAACCCTGAATTGTCATCAGCCAATTGTGCCAATTACTGTGCTGATCTGAGAATGCTAGCTAATAGAATCCAAGGGACCTGCTGTCCAGTTGAAGAGACAATCATGTAAACAGATAATCTCAATATAATGTGTCCTTTGCTGTGATAGAGGGGCCCCACAAAATGTAGTGGAAGCATATAAGGACACTTAGCTCCATCTGGGGGATTAGAGAAAATACAGGAAGAAATGACACCTAAACTGAGTTTTAATGGATGCATTCAAGTTCCCCAAGTGAAGAAAATTGGGTAAGGATGTTCTAAGCAGAGGAAACAACATGAGCAAAATCAAAAAGGCATGAAATTGCAGGAACTATAAAGAGAATATTAAACAATTGGGTAACTCCAGTGTGAGTAGAGAAGAGGAAAGTCTGGAGATAAGTTTGGACCATGAATAGTCTTGTGTACCATGCTCAAAACAGAGACTTGGACACTGGCTTAAGAGGAAGCCATTAAAGGATTTTAAAGAAAGTGAGTTCATTAGTTTGCATTTCCCATGAGAGCATTCTGAAGAAGATGTAGAGAATAAATCCAAATAAAGAAAGACAAGTGAAAGTTTTCATACTGAGATTTGTGTCTTATTTTGGCTCCTCTAATTAATCAAGAGAGCTTTAATGACAAAGAAAAGAAAAAAAAAAAAACACCTGACAGTAGTGGTCATAATATAAATTCCCTAGATAATTATTTCTGGGAGGCCTTCTACATGATTCATAAGGAATAAAGAAAGGAGATAGAAAATGGAATAAGAATAAGAAATACAGAAGGAAAGAAAAAATGTAATTTTGAAAAGTAATTTATCTATGAAATAATTATCTATAATTTATTTTTGAATATATGCTTATGAATCTTACATGGCATAGCTTTATTAATACTTTTCAATATTTTATATAGGTTCTCACTAACACATTTTGTAATAACTTAACTCTTTGGGTTGTTGTGTGTTACTATACTCTTAGCAATTCCTTATTTTGGCCTTTAATTCAAGTTTGGGCCTCACACTGAAAGATAAAAGATTAAAATATTGAAATCCAATCAATATTTTTTCACACTTTTTATCAATTAAATTTCAGGGTTTTTTTCTTCATTACCTACAACTTTCTAGGGGCTGTGGATATGGTTACTTGTAGAATGCTTACTAAGTTTGGGCAACTCCCTGGTTTTGATTCCCAGGACCACAAGGAAAATTTTCATTTGAAAATTGATTTTAATTGATATTTATACCATTTAAATTATAATTAAAGATGTTTAATTGATCCCAATCAATTGTTAAGGAATTTCAGTGAATTCCTTAAGAATTGGCATGAGAACATGCTTCAAAAATTTTAAAAATAGTTTAAAAACTTTCATTTGTTATTCCTCATTCACAATGAGAAGACAACAGTGATTAAAAGCTGTAGTATCCTTTTCTAGATTCTCAATGGTCTTTTAACCCTACTTAGTGACTCTAAAATGAAATTATAAAGCACATGGTTTGTAACCTTGTGAGGACTTGAGCTTACTACACTACTACAAATGGGGTCAGTAAAAACACTGGCAATAATAGTTTATTTCATCAATTTGGAAAGAATTTGATGAGTCATCCACTTTGGTGGGCAACTAAAATGCTTACAAATACCATTTTGAAGGAAATCCATCTTTCTGGAAAAGGAAAGATTGTGCTAATCTTTCTGGAACAGGAGTAAGGATGTAGGGCTAAGTGCTTATGCAAGCATATTATTATTATGCGAGACTGAGTCAGCTTTTCATTATGAAAAAATAGCTAAAAATGTAATATTTTCAATTATAGTATTTTATACAAAAGTTATCAATGGTGGAAAGCCTGGAAGCAAACGTATTTATAAATTTTATAAGCCAATATAGAAAAACATCTTAATGATTAGAATAATTATGTGCATGGGCTTGATTTATACTTTGGACAAAAGAAAGCCTAGAAAGTCATTGTTCTTTGAAGTCATTGGAAAGGATTTTGGTGACTCAGAGATTTCTGAAATATTACTAGATTACTTTACATTGCCTTTATTTTATAAATTTATGTTTTTTCCCCAAGACATAGTAAAATTTGTGACTAGTCACTGACAGGAAACCAAACCATTTTAGAGAAAAGGGGAAATTAAAAATTTAAGAATTTAAAAATGCAAACACAAAAAATATGTTCACACATCTTACACATAAATACAAATTTGGGAGATTTAATAATATGAATAATATGATTAATAGGCTCTAGTATTTTTTCAATGCAGGATTAAGAAGCTATTTTTCAAATATTAAATATGCCAAAAACTGGACTTAAAGCCTTGATCTTCCCAAAATCAAAGGGAACTATCCACTGTGTAAATGAACTATAGACTTTAGGGTAGTAGAAAAGTTAAATACACTGGAGATGAATAAGTCCTTGAATTAATATTCAAAGAAGGAGCATTCCCTGAGTGATTAGTCATTGTAACATCATTTCTTCTCCTCAACAGACTCCATATATTTGTGCTTTAGGGTCTTCTCAGCTGCTACCCACTCTGATGCTCCCACGCTGCCTTCCTTTCATGTGTCACATTTTCACAGAAAGTCTCTCAGACTTCAAAGTCTGCATCGCTACCCCTTCCTGTACAAGAAGAGTTGAAGACACCCCCCCACCTTTTTTTTTCAATAAAAGGACTTATTACTTTTTAAAATTATATTGTTGTTTTGTTTGTTCTTTTTTTTTTGCCATCTCACTTAAGTAAAGGGTATGTTCCTTAAAAGTGGTTTCTTTAATTTCCTCGTTTGCAGATATGTCCTTGGGGCCTAGAACAGTGCCAGGAATACAGAACGTTTTAAAACTACCAAATTAATGGCTAGACTTCCACTAGGAGAAATATCTTAGACGTAAATATATTTTTAAAATTAGGTATTGTGGGCTTTAAGATTCTGTATAAATATTTAAAATAAACTTTCAATGATTTGCATTATATTGGTGATTATCTTGGTCTATATCTTTATTTAGTTATTTATTTATTGGTCCTGTGGATTGAATTTAGGGACTTTTACATATTAGGCCCATGCTCTCTCGCTGAGCTATATTTGAGACCCATTTTGGTCTGTTTTTTAAGGACCAACCATGTATGTTAAAATAAGAGTTTTAAGTTATTAAAATAATGATTGTGAGATATGACTTCCAAAATTCCTCAACAGTTCTGTGATCTCTTTGACATTACTTAGTGACTTACAGCATGAAACTATTTGCTTTTCATGGAAAGCAAATGTGATTTATAAACTGTAATAGTATTGCTTTTTGTTTTTTCAAGGAAAGTACACCAAGAACCTTCCAAATAATGTACTGTATTTCTGCCATAATGGAGAAGAACACGTAATGTGCAAAAACTTCTACTTTAACTGTTTGTTTCAAAATAATCCCCAGCCACTTTCATAAAAGTCTAAGGAAACACTTGACCATTAATGTCCTAAATGATGTAAGAGCTGTGACCAAGTGTCACCACGATTCTATGTATTTTTTTCAGTAAAAAGAGTTGCATAGGGATCAGGCATGCCCCCAAAAGGCTCCGATTAAGGATTCCTCTGTCATTTTCTTACTTTACCAGTGATTTATACCAATTCTTTGACTCTGGCTCTGGACTGTGTAGACAGTTGAAAAAAAAAATAAGGCTGGGAATATAATATAGTTCAGTGTTAGAGTACTTGCCTAGCATGGACAAGGTCCTACATTTTTTTTTTTTGATCCCCAGCACTGTCGAGAAAAATAAATAAAATAATCATACTTCAGGCAGAGTTCAAGAGCAATGTAGATCAAAGCTGAATAATTGTAAAAATTTATGTTAATAGTGAATAAAGAAAACAATAACCCTCTGACTGACTCTGGCCCTCAGTTTCCTGAAATGTCAATCAAATTATAAATTTTTAAAAATCCAAAGAGCAATCGTACTCAGAGAAGGGTGGCACTGAGAATTTTGGCAGACCTTGGAACAATCAAACCAAGATTATCAGTATTTGTTGTTACTATAAGTCAGTGAATTGCAGTAGAATTTACAGAGTAAACACATCAACAAAAGTCTTCATCATAGGCTGTATTAGTTAATTCTCCCGTCACTATTATTTACTCCTTTTCGCAGGTAGTGAAATTTTATATTAATAGAGAGTTGCTATTGTGTTGGTTGTCTGTATCGCTTTACTTGTATCAGTTGGCATTACTATTCTTTTATTATTATTATTATTATTATCATTATTATTGAATTATAGATATACATGGAAGGTAGGTCCATTTTGAAAAGATAAGACATGGAATTTGATTTCAATCCTGGTTGCCTACCCTTTTCCACCACTCTTCCTCCCCTTATTATCCTTCCTCTACTAATCTTCCTTTTGCTCTTCTATTTATTTTTCATTGATACTTTGTACATATACATAAAAGTTAAATTTATAAATGCATATAACATAATTTTGTTAAATTCATAAAATATTTCCTCCTCTTTCCCATCCCTCCTTTTTCCACCTCAATCTTCGGATTCTACTACAATAATTTTCCCTATATCTTTATAATATCTGATCCCCCGATCTTCTTTTATTTTGAGCTAGCTTACACATTGGAGAGAAAACATTCAATCCTTGATTTCCTGCACCTGGTTTATTTCACTTCCCATGATATTCTCAATTTCCATTCATTCACAGGCAAATGCTAGTATTTCATTTTTCTTTATGGATGAGTAAAAAAACTCCATTGTGTATATATACCATATTTTCTTGATCCATTCATCTTTTGGTGGGAAACTGGGCTGATTCCACAATTTTGCTATTGTGAATTGTGCTGCTAGAAACATTGAAAAGGTTGTATCACTATAGTATGCTGACTTTTCTCCATTTGGATAAATATCAGAGTGAGATAGCTGGGTCATAGAGTTGTTCCTTTTTTTTTTTTTCTTTTTTCTTTGAGGAATCTACATACTGCTTTCCAAAGTGATTGTACTAAATTGCAGTCCCATCAAAATTGTATGAATGTACCTTTTCCCCACATCCTCGCCAACATGTATTCTTTGTGTTCTTGATAATTGCCATTCTGACCAGATGAAATGAAATCTTAGTGTAGTTTTGAATTCCATTTCCTTGATGGTGAGAGATGTTGAACATTTTTCATATATTTATGAGCCGTTTATGTTTATTCTTGGGAGAGATATCTGCTTAGTTCTTTTGCCCACTTACTGATTGGGTAATTTACTTTTTTGGTGTTTTTCAAGTTCTTTATATATTCTGGACATTAATCCCCTGTCAGAGTAGCAGCTGACAAAAGATTTCTCTCCCATCCTTAGGCTCTCTCTCCATGTTCTTAATCATTCCCTTTCCTGTGCTGAAGCTTTTTAATTTGATGGCATTTCACTTCATTTATTCCTGGTATTATTTCTTGAACTTCTGGGGTCTCATTGAGGAAGTTGGTACAGGAGTAATGGAGGGGTAACATTTTTTTTCTTCTAGCAGTTACTACAATTTTTAATTCCTAAGTATTTGATTCATTTTGCTTTGATTTTTATGAAGGGTGAGAAAGAGGGATCTAGTTTCATTCTTCTACATAGAGACATTCATTTTTCTCAGCACCTTTTGTTAAAAAGACTATCTTTTCTCCAACATATATTTTTGGCACCTTTGTCACATAACAAATGGCTATAAGTATGTGAGTTTGTATCTGTGTGAACTGTTCTATTCTTTGGTCTTCATGTCTATTTTGATGCCATGCTGTTTTGGTTACTATAGATATATTGTGTAATTTGAGATATTGTGATGACTCTAGCATTGCTTTTCTTGCTCAGGAATGCTTTGGCTATTCTAGGTAATTTTTGTTGTTGTTGTTCTTCTTCTTAGATATACATGAAAGTAGAGTGTATTTTGACATATTATATTTATATGGAGTATAACTTATTCTAATTAGAATCCCATTCTTATAGATGTACATGATATGGAGTTTCACTTATATGAACATAACAAAGTTATGTCTGACTCATCCCACTTTTTTTTTATTCCTATCTGATCTCCCTTCCCTTCATTCTCCATTGTCTAATCCACTGAACTTCTGTCTTCCCCTCCCCTCCCTTGTTGTGTGTTAGCATCCACATATCAGAATATTTGACCTTTGGTTTGGGAGGATTGGCTTATTTTGCTTATAATTAGAGTCTCCAGATCCATGCATTTACTGGAAAAAGTCATAAAGTCATTCTTTTTTGTAGTTGAGTAATATTCCATTGTGTGTATATATCACAATTTCTTTATTCACTCATCTGTTGAAGAGCACCTAGTTTGGTTCATAGCTTAGCTATTATGAATTGAGCTGTTATAAACATTGGATGGGTCTGTGTCACTGTAGTATGTTGATTTTAAGTCCTTTAAGAATATACTGAGGAGTGGGATAAGTGGGTCAAATGGTGATTCCACTCCAAGTTTTCTGAGGAACCTCCATACTGCTTTCCAGAGTGATTGTGCCAATTTACAGTCCCACCAGCAATACATGGGTATACTTTTCCCCTACATCTTCCACATTTATTATTACTTGTATTCTTGATAATTGCTATTCTGACTGTAATGATAGGGAACCTCAATGTAGTTTTAATTTGCATTTCTCTAGTTGCTAGAGATGTTGAAATTTTTTCATATATTTGTTGACCATTTGTATTTCTTCTTCTGTGAAGTACCTGCTCAGTTCTTTTGCCCACTTATAAAAACTATATGTGTTAAACCCAATGCTAACATCATTCTAAATGGAGAAAAATTGAAAGTGTTCCCTCTAAAAACTGGAACAAGACAGGGCTGCCCTCTTTCACCACTCCTATTCAAATTAGTCCTCAAAAAAAAAAAACCCTAGTCAGAGCAATCAGACAGAAAAAAAAATTCAAATACAAAAGAAGAGCTCAAACTATTCCTATTTGCTGACAACATGATTTATATTTAGAAGACCCCAAAAAAATCCACCAGAAAACTTCTAGAACTCATAAATGAATTGAACAGAATAGCAGGATATACAGTAAACACTGATAAATCAATTGTATTCCTATACATTCATGATGAATCAGCTGAAAGAGAAATTAGGAAAATTATCTCATTCACAATAGCCTAAAAATAAATAAATAAAATATTTGGGAATCAACCTAACAAAAGAGGTCAGAAACCTCTACAATGGTAACTACAGAACTGTAAAGAAAGTAATTGAAAAAGACATTAGAAGATGGCAAGGTCACCCATGCTCTTGAATAGGCAGAATAAATATTATCAATAAATATTGGCCATAAATATTGTCAATAAATATTGGCCACACTACCAAAAAATGCTGTACAAACCTAATGCAATTCCTATAGGATCCCAATAATGCTATTCATAGAAATTTTTAAAAAGCAGTCATGAAATTCATTTGAAAAAGCAAAATGCCCAGAATAGCCAAAGCAATCCTCAGCAAGAAAAGTGAAGCAGTAGGCATCACAATACAAGACCTTAAATAATACTACAGATCTATTGTATTAAAAAACAGCATGGTATTGAAAGAAAAACAGACATGAAGATCAATGGTACAGAATAAAAGATATATATATATATATATATATATATATATATATATATAGAGAGAGAGAGAGAGAGAGAGAGAGAGAGAGAGAGAGAGAGAGATTATACTAGACAAAGCTGCCATAAATATCTATCATTATTCTAATAAATGGTGCTGGGAAAATTGGAAATCTGTATGTAGTAGAATGAAATTTAACCCCTATCTGCACAAAACTCAAAAGGGATTAAGAACCTAGACATTAGATCTGAGACCCTGCACCTATTAAAAGGAAATGTATGCCCAACTTTTATCATATCAGCTTGAGAACCAACTTCCTCATAATACTTCTAAAGTGCAAGAAGTAAAATCGAGAATCAGTAAATGGAATGGTATCAAACTAAAAAGCTTCTTCACAGCAAAGGAAACAATCAAGAATGTGAAGAGAGGGGAAAAAATCTTTGCCACCTACTTCTCAACTAGAACATTTATCTATAGGATATACAAAGGACTCAAAAAACTTAACACCCCACCCCCCCCAAAAAAAAAACCCCAAAACAAATAATACAATCAATAAATGAGAAAAGGAACTGAGCAGGCACTTCACAGAAGAAGAAATACTCCAGGTCTTTTAATCTTTCAAGTGAATTTAAGGACTGTTTTTTCTAGTTCTGTGAAGAATATCATTGATATTTTGATGGGAATTGCATTGAATGAATATATTGCTTTTGGTATATGACCGTTTTGACAATATTAATTCTGCCTATCCAAGAACATGGGGATCTTTCCATTTTTTAAGTGTCATCTTCAATTTCTTTCTTCAGCGTTCTATAATTTTCATTTTAGAGATCTTTCACCTCCTTAGATTAATTCCCAAATACTTTAATTTTTTGAGGTTATTATTAAAGGGATGGTTTGCCTCATTTCTTTCTCAGAAGATTTGCTGTTGGAGTTTAGGAAAGCTATTGATTTATGAGTGTTGATCTTGTATCCTGCTACTTTGCTGAAATCATTTATCAGCTTTCGAAATCTTCTGGTGGAGTTTTTTGCATCTTCTAGTTTTGGATCCTGTCATCAGCAAGCAGAGGCTGACTTATTCTTTTCCTATTTGTATTCCTTTAATTTTCTTCTCTTGCCTGACTGCTCTGACCAGATTTTTAATAATAAATACAAGTAGTAGTAATGGATATCTTTGTTTTATTCCTGATTTTTAAAAAAACAATCTTTCAGTTTTTCTCCATTTAGTATGATGTTGGCTTTAGGTTTGTCATATAAAACCTTTATAATTTTGAATTGGGTTCCTTTTAACACTAGTTTCTCCAATATTTTTAACATGAATGGCTGCTGGATTATATCAAAGGCCTTTTCTGCATCTATTAAGATGATGATATGATTTTTGTTCTTAATTATATTCAAGTGGTGAATTACATTTATTGATTTGCTTATGCTTAACTAACTTTGTATCCCTTGGATAAAACCTATTTGATCATGCTGTACTATCTTCTTGAGGTGTTTTTGAATGTGGTTTGCTAATTTATTACGGATTTTTACATCTATGTTCATTAGGGATATTGGTGTGTTGTTCTCTTTCCTTGAGGTATCTTTTTCGTCATTTTGGAGTCAGGATTATACTGAACTCATAGAATGTATTTAAGAGTGTTTTCTCTCTTTCAATTTCATGAAATAATTTGAGAAAGACTGCTGCTAATTCTTCTTTAAGTATCTGGCAGAACTGAGCTGAAAATCCATCTAATCCTGAGCTTTTCTTTGTTGGAAGACTTTTATTTTATTTTATTTTTTTTTATTGGTTGTTCAAAACATTATAAAGCTCTTGACATATCATATTTCATACATTAATTGCTGTTTCAATTTCATTATTTGATATTGATCTGTTTATATTTTCTATATATCATCCTGGTTTATTTGGGGGCAGGTCATCTGTATATATAAATTTGTCAATGTCTTCTAGATTTTCTAATTTATAGAAGTGTAAACTTTCAACATAGTTTCTAATGATTCTCTGAATTTTGGAAGTCTCTGTAGCGATACCTCCTTTTTCATCTCTAATTTTATGTATTTATGTTCTCTCTCTCTCTCTCTTTCTCTTACACACACACACATACACACACACACACACACACACAAACACACCCTCTCTCTCCCTCCCCCACTTTGGTTAGTTTGGCTAAGGGTTTATTTATCTTATTTATCTTTTCAAAGAACCAAATCTTTGTTGCATTGATCCTGTGTATTGTATTTTTATTCTTAATTTATTAAATTCAACTCTGATCTTAACTGTCTCTCATACTAATTTTGGAATCAGTTTGTTGTTCCTTTTCTATAGCCTTGAGGTGGATCAAAAGCTTATTTATTTATCAGTTTTACCATTCTTAAACAGTGGAAAATTTAATGCTCTGTTTCCCATTTCCATTCTTCTTTTGATGGTATATCTATGCTAGTCTGTATAACGAGTTAAAAATATAACCTGGGAAATTGTAGGAAAACACAAATTCTCCTGCATATTTTCCAGTAAACTCAACTGAAAGTCACTTGAGTTCCCTGATTAATCACCACTGCCTCAGTGATCTATGTATCTCATTGCAGGTAGCTGGTCACAGGTATTAGAAGCAGTGAAGAGTGAGGAATTCAAGAGCAAGGGTCAAGTCAAGCACAGATGTTTTTCACTTGGTAAATAGGACTTAATAATATTGGCTCTGATTGCTTAGTTACCTTCAGCAACAATGGATCTATGTGAAAATTGTGGTTTGAAGGTATGCAAACTCCTCTTTCTCATATAAATGGAGGCAAAAGCAACAGAATCACAGAGGGCACAGTTTTGCTATAACAGTAAAAGAAATGAGGAGAAATAAAACATCTTGAGCCAACACATTGACTTTCTTGGGCTTATCCAATTTGGAGCCATTTCCTTTTCTTATTTCATTCAGAAAATATTTATTGAACACCCACAACATGTAATCTGTTCTATTGCATTCTGTGGAGGAAATACAGAAGTGAATGAGACATGGTCCTTACCTACAAGGAATTTCTAATCTTGTGAGGGTGACTAACATGTGAACAATAGGCAATGGTATAGAGGTTATTGAAGAGGCATATGTTAAGTACTAGAACATCAAATTATGAGCTAGATCTGACATGGGGTAAGAAGTATTCCTTCATTGAGGAAGTAACATTTGAGGTTGCATTTGCTGACATGTGAATATAATTTTGAAAAGTTCCAGAGAGTGAAAATAGTTTCCACCAAAGTTGATGAAGTATCAAATTTATGATAGCTTGAAAATATAGAAATAGTTGTCTATATACCATACCAAAATAATTTCTCAGGAAATTTCAGTAAAACATAGGCTTTTATGTTTATTTTAAGATAGAAATGTAAAGTTCCCATTTTCATTCCAATAAGATTTTCTGAGGAATTTCAAGAAAGAGCAACTTAGGCTTTTCTGGGATTTGCATCCCTTCTACAGCCTCCTAATTATGTGGGTGTCCGGCCCAGTCATCTCTGTTGTGTTGTTTTATGGTGAATTGAAATTAACAAAATTTAAAATTTCTGGAGTTGTTTCTAAATAACTTTATTCTAATCTTTCAGAACTTTCTAAGGGAAGACTAGTCTGGGGCAATTAATGGTGGGAATGGGTTGAAGGTATGAGACCAAACACTTAAAAATATAGAAGTTCATTGAGACTCTTCAGGACAATGATAGGTAAAGTCAGTAATAGAACTGAATATGGGTAAAAATTAAACAAATAGAATGGAAACTCTGGAAATGGAGGTTGGCAATGCCACAGAGGTGGGAAATTAAAAGGAACAAATAGCACCTGATGGTCAATAGAAGTTTTGAGCCAAAGAAACGACAATGATTTCTTATTTGTCTTTTCCTTAACATTGACAGGGAATATGAAAAGAAAATCAAGTATAGTTAGAGGGATCACAGTGAATTTAGCAAAGATGGGTTGAACTGGAATAGCTGCAGGAATATTCGTGTCCAACAGGAAATGGGGCTTGCTCCCCACATCCCTCCCTCATGCCATTCAAAGTTAATTTGCTTCTCTAAGATGTTTGGTTTTTTTTTTCCATCTGTGATTATGCATATACACTTTGTTATTGTATTAAGCAACCAATATGTTTTATTATTATTATTATTTAGTTATTGATAGACATTTATTTATTTATTTATTTATTTATTTATTTATTTATTGTACTGAGAATCAAACCCAGTGCTTCACCTATGCCAGGCAAGTGTGCTACCACTGAGTCACAGACACAGCCCAACCAATATGCTTTTAATAATACATCTTAAGCACCCCCCCCCCCCCAAAAAAGAACATCTCAGAAGTCTGGTATGATATATAGGACTGACTACACAATAGATTTAATAAAGCAAAATCTCGTTCTATGTTTTCTAGCTCACGATTTTCCATATAAGAAGTCAGTCGTTCACGATTAAAATGAAATCACTTCCTTTTACTTTGTGTTCCTTGAACCATTAAACAAAGTCCATACACTCACTTCTATACATTATAAATGCAGTTAATTATGTTAGGGAGAGAAATGAAGGATTGGTATTAAAATTAAAGGCATTTCACCACCACTCAAAAGCACTGTGAAAATCTCACTCTGATTCAGACCTAGCAATTCTGGTTTATTAAATGAGAGACGTCAGAAGTTGTTGGTCACAGCGTAGATACTAAGATTACATAAAAGATGAAAAACATCAAAAACTTCAGCAATAATATGGGAGACATGAAAATACTGGAAGAATAAGGTTACAACAAGGAATAAAACTCTCCTCTAAGGACTTGTCTATACTGATATTAGAGATGCAATTTTCACTGAAATATCTTTAATCCGCTGTGTGGAAAAAAAGGGGAGAAAAATAAGATTCTAGAAAGCTTCATCTAATCCACTGCAGACAGATGGTTATCTACCTTTCTTCTTCAGTACTCTGGAGTTTGTAAATATTTGAACCCCAACGTGTAGGTATTACCAAAATATTGTACCGGATTTATAAAACTTGAGATGTATTTAGCTATAGCAGATTAAAGAAGAGACATTTTCATTTCGAAGTAAAAGTAATTTCAGAATTTAAATGTGTAAGCCTATTTTTTGTATACATTGCATAAGTGGTGTGTGTGCGCGCGCGCGTGTGTATAACCTTGTGTATATTCACGTATATTATAAGGCTCTATCAGTGGATTTGTAGTAGATAATCTGGATCCCTTTAGGTTTATTTCAAGCTATTATAATATAAACCTCCTATTTTCATTCCAATAAAAATATTTTGGGTCTGTTTTGGCTTTTATTAAGAAAGCCATTATTTTAAACACTGGGAATATGCATTTTTCTATACATATATCCCAGTTACTGCTTTGTGTTTACTTAACTGTATTGATAAGTGAGATAACTGCTGATTTGTAAAACATTTTAAACACATTCTTCACTAAATCTAATTGCCTTCTTCATATGTTACTCTACATACTCAGAATACAACACAGTCATTTGATACATATTTTATTTTTAATGTCCATTTTTTGTTCAATATTATGATTAATACTTAAAGTTCATCTTTAGCACTGAGCATTAATACGAGCAAACATGTTCTGTGCTCGGATTTAAGAAGTGCTGATAATGACTGCAGATCACAGAGACCAATTTTTTTCAGAAACTTGGAGACCATTTTCTCAAGAGAAAAAGTCTACATCCTCATGTTCTGCTCAGATCTAATGTGGGTAGTGTGCCACTGTTGACTAGGTATAATTTAAATTTAGATAATAAGAGAACATTCATTCATTCATTCATGAAACAAATATGGAGAATCTATTAATTGCCAAGCACTCTCCCCTGACCAGGAAGGATCATAGATCACAAATATTTCATCCTTGACCTCAAGGAGTTAGCAGTCTTATTCAAAGGTCAGAAATACAATGTACTAAAGTACAACTCAACATGATGTCTACTATTAAAGAGATATGAACAAAGAACTGAGAAGTGGGATCAGATTCATGCATATGGGTATGTATATATATCTAAAATTTATTCAATGGATGACAAGGAAACATTAACACAGGAGATTGGTACATTAATAAATGAATGACAAGAGAAGGCAAAAGGTTTGAAAAGGCAAAAGGTTTTGTAAAAGCAGGACATTAAGAAGCCAAACTTTTGCTACTTTAGAGAATGACAAAATACATTTGTATTTGAGAGTTTTTTCTCCCGTCACTCCAATTTGCAAATTATGGGATATATTCACCTCTGGGATGTATATAATACTATTAGGAACATTGGTTATTTGCAAGTTCTATCTATTTAAAATTCTATTAGGGGAAAATATTTTATGTTGCTAAGTAACCATTCATTTCCTTTAAAAGACCATAATGCTTTACTCTGAATAATAGTAAAAGAACAGAGTTCATTTTAAACATATATTTTCATACTATAGCTCATTCTGTTTTAAAAACAACAAATTACATCATCTAGAAATTCTGATAATTTAGTGAAATTTTGAAAATAGAATAAAATATTAATATGAGAGTTTAATTTTCTAATAAACATGATAAACAGATTCATACAAAAATTTGAGATGTATTTTGGGAGGTTGTGTTCTGTTTGGTTTCATAATATTTGGCTCCTACAAGGTTGATATTTAATTACGTGTCTGTGTTACTGAGTGGGCTGGAGGTATGGCTCCTGTGGAACATCAAAACAATGGGACATAAGTGACAGCTCTTTATCACTGAATCTGGTACAGCTCATAAGAGCTGTGAACCTCTTGGATTTCTATAATATAAAAAAGAATGACTTTTAAATAAAATTTAATCATATGAAAAGACAAAATTAGATTAAAAGACAAACATGGAGTGATTCATATAAAATATTTTAGAAACTGAAAATATAGAGGCATATTACTTCCTCTACACACCATGTTTTCCAGTCAAATTAATACCAAAACCACTGCGATATTGAAAATTGTCAAATCATTCGCTATCAGAATAAAGGGCAGCAAGAGGAAAGAATGAATGAAGAGGAAACTCAGTAACAATGGAGAACAGAAAAAGTGAATAAAGATATAATGATAGGATATCGACTTTTTAAAAAAAGACAGAAACATTACAATATAAAATACCTCTGGGAGAGAAACATCAAAAATAACAAAATTAAAGGGAAAGCATATCAGAATGACTTGAGGTTGACTTGAACTTTTAAACTGCATTTCAAAAGAGAGGTAACATAAGAAACATAATACATCGTTTTGTCCTAGGCAACCCCTAAAGATAAAACCAGAGGAAATCGATTAAAATCAGAGAGAGAGAGAGAGAGAGAGAGAGAGAGATTTTTTTCTAGTCATAGAAAAAAGACAGATGATGAATTGAAACACAATCCTGTGTACCTCAACATTAACTAAAATGTCAATCATTAAAAATGTCACTGTAGCATAGGGATCTGTAATTGATGTTCCTTATCTACAACCCCTTTCTTCATATCCCCTCTTTGTTTTAGTCAGCTTTTTTATTGTTGGAACCAAAAGTCCCAAAAAGAGAAATTAGAAGAGGAATGTTTATTTCTGGGTTCATGGTTTCAGAGGTCTCAGTCCATCAATGGCCAACTCCATTCCTCAGGTCCTGAGATGAGGCAAAAAATTACTGCACAAGTATATGGTGGAAGAAAGCAGCTGGGAACATGGTACCAGGAAGCAGAGCCAGAGAGCTTTGCTTAAGAAGGACAAAATATAATCCCCAAAGGCACACCCTCAGGGACCCACCTCCTCCAGCCACACCTTACCTGTTTATGATCACCACCCAGTTAATCCCTATCTGGGGTTTACATGCACTGATTAGGGTAAGACTCTCATGACCCGAACATTTCACCTCTACACTTTCTTGCATCATCTCACACAGGAGTTTTGGGGGACATCTCAAATCTAAACCATGACACCCTTCTTCTAACAGCACATCTTCTTCCTTTAGGAGACTTTTCATTTGCCATTCAATGTAGACGGAAGGAGAAGAGAAGTTTTGAATCACAATACTCCAGTTGTTGGGACCAGATACAGAAATGCCTGGTCATCTCCTATCTAAGGGGTAATAATCTAAGGAAACACTTAGTTTGCTTGTTGGATTTTCAGCTATTTTATGACAGACAAATGAATGTTTTCCCAAGATTTTACCATTTGAACTGACTACACCTAGAGATAATTAAGATCTTTCTCTTTCCCACATTGAAAACAATCTACAGTTGTCCTTCCTGTATCTGCAGGGGTTGTTTCAAGACCCCCATAGATGCCAGAAACCACAGAGAGATAAACAGTATCAGATATGTATGTATATATCATTTATATAGATATGAATAGATAGGTACATACTGTTTCTTCCTATACATACAGATATGTGATAAAATTAAAAAAATAGGCAGGAGTTTGACAATGATAACTTATCACAGGTCTTGGCAACCTCAGCATAGGATTCATTTTTCTTTCCTTATTACATCAAGAACTTTCATCTATTTACATAAAGCAAGCACTCTGTGACTTCTGTTTGGCATATCCTAATTGCCACATAAGTACTATTGCATCTTGGGGCCATAATTAAGTAATGGTTACTTGACTATGAGTGCTGAGATACCACCACAATTTCTCTGATAACCGAGATGGCTATTAAGTGACCAATGAGTGGGTAATATCTACAACCTAGGTACACTGGACCAAGGGGCAATTCATGTCCCAGGTGGAACAGAGCAGATGGTGTGAGATTACACCATGCTACTCAGAATGAGACAATTTAAAATTTACAAATTGTGTATTTCTGGAATTTCCCATTTAAAACTTTTGAATGGCAGTTGACTTCAGGTAAGTGAAATCTGAAAATTAAAACACTGGATGAGAGGGAACTATTGTAAAGTAGGTGCATTTTAGACCAACTTACAGACTATAGAGAAAGAGATGGAGAGAACCCTAATGATATTGTTTGAATTCCTAGATTAAGAAGACCAAAAAATTTCTTCACCTTTTCCCCAGTTGCATGTGCCTTGTGTTGTTTAAATTTATTAGATTCAAAGGGTTGTATTTCAAAACTAAATAAAACAAGATCCAGCCTGTATTTTGTAAGTAGTGAGAAGGAAGTGGGCAAGGGAGAAAAAAACAAGGTTAAAGGGGAAAAAAAGAAAGGAGAAGGTAGATAAGAAGCTCTCACTCACTACCACTCACTATTCTTTCCTGATGTAGTTTATACTCCTTTGAGATTGTTTTCTCTGCTGATGTAGAGATGAGTATAATATATATATACTGGTGGCTTGGCTGGTCTTCCATAGACCTCCAACTAAATGATTCCTGGAATGTGTTACTGTCTCAGTAACCTCTAATCTACCTTCAATCCAATCAAAACTGTAACAATAACACTAAACCCCACCCTACTTATAACCTTAACCACACCCTAACATTAGCAACTCTGTCTTTAAACTTAACCCTGTACCTAACTTTACCCCCCAAACTCTAATGCTAATTTTAATCCTAAAAACCCTGAAAGCAGCCCTTTCTCTAAACCTAATCCTAAAATGAACCACAATCCTCTCTCTATACCCAACCACAAATCTAATGCCAAACCTCACTCTAACCCTGTCTCTAACCCTAATATTAACATTAATTCCTAAACTACCTCTAATATTAACTCTAATCCTAACTTTAAACTTAACTTCAAACTAACTTTAATTCTAATTATAACCCCAGTTCCAGTCATTTCTTTAAAGGAGATATGTCACAAAGTTGGAGATGTCTCTGTATTTTGTCTTTGAAACTTTAGAGATGACTTAATAAAGATGTCTACAAAAGGCAGGACTGGATAATTTGGAGGATGTAAACAGTGAGGCTTTTGACTCAGGCAATGTAGGTGGCTTGCTAGAAAAAAAAAAAAAAAAAACTTACAACATTATTTTCTTTCTAATTCATTGATCTGAATTACCGAAATTTGCAAAGTTACATTCTGTCTTTTCCTAGATGATCCATCCAGAGTACAAATACACAATTCATGTATTTTGCTGATTTTTGTAACAATGCATTCTATGTATTTAAAAAATAGCAATGGGAAGGTAAATACACAATAGAATTATGCATTTAGGGATAATAGTGTTCAACTTTCCTCATATGAATTTCAAAATAATTGCATTTGTTTTATTTAAAAAAAAATAACAAGTGATGCAATTTGGGGTTAATTTAAAGCTTGAGGGAAAAATATTCTTCACTATAATGGATGAATTGAGAATGATATTATATTAAAATTTGACATTTCTCCCCTGTTTGCATGAATGAAATGAAAAATTCATAAGGGAAGGATTTAATCAGTCAGTCAAAAATCTAAATCCATCAAAACATTATTCACTGCACACTATCAATGTGCTCAGTACCTGAATACATACATTAAAGAAATCTACCTCTTGTGTTCTGAACGTGATTGAGTAAGAACACAGTGAGTAAGGGTTGGTCTAGAGTGTCCCATGGTCTGATCTGGGCTCTGCCACACCCTGTTTAAGGGAATTTTCCCATCCAGTAGATTTCTCTCCCTGGAAGGCAATACATATTGTATCAATCAAGGTGAAAATGCACATCATTTTAAAATCTTAAAAAAATTTCCTAGATGAATCTAGATTTTTGACTATATATTTCCTCAGTCCTTAAAATGACCTTTTAAATTTTTATTATATACTATATACTATATATATATATATATATATATATATATATATATACACACATACTTTTACTATTACAGATTATTAACAGTGAAATTATATATATATATATATATATTATATATACACATTATATATATGTATAATATATATATATATAGTTACATATAGAGTGCCCATTTTCTTATATATTTCAAAGCACTTTGTTGTGATTTGGAAGATAGGACTCACATGTTTATTTCTACTAATTATTGCCTTGAAGTCTATTAATTTCCCAGTGAGAACATCTACTGCTGTTTCTCTTTTGGCCTTGCTTATAATTTTCCATGATTCTATATTCTTCTTTATAATTTCCTTGATCTTTATCCTGAAAATTTAAAACTACATTTACTGATTTTTACTATTCATGATGAGATATTGAGTATAATTTTATCTTATTTTTAACAATACATTTTATACAATATTTTGTTACATATTCTGTAAATGTTATTTTGTACAACAGCTTTTAGCATTTCCTTTGAATTCTTTATAAATATTTACCAATTATTTTGTTATTCTTTAATATAATTGGTTCTGATTTCCAAATGCAGTTCATTCATATTTTGTTTCCCACTGTTGTCTTTGATTTTGATTGATGCGTTGATTTTTTTGGATCCAAATTGTCCTTTCCTAACAGATAATGGAATTCACTAGTTTTGCAACTGAACTTAAGGTTGATTAGACATGAAATTCTTTGTTCATAAAAAATTTAAATCTTATTCTATACACATTTGTCCCAAATTGTTTGCACTTTAGTACAGTCAGGAGATAATTTTAATCAAACCTGGTTCTTTTGCTCTTAGAGAAGCAATCTGTTTTTTTCACTCCATAATCACTTTTAGTATCTGAATTATATGCATCCATTTTATCTGATTTGAGTCTTACATTTTAAAGATATTTCTATTCTTTGCATAGGGCTGGAATTTCTTCAGTATTACATATAATTCTTACACTGTTTTTATTTTATTTTGGTCTGGTCTATTTATTCATCTCTGACATAGTTATATTTCATTCTCTCTTCTGAATTCTGGATTGCTTCCTGCACACTATTGGCTCCAGGACATGTCGCCTGTAGTGTCTCTTTTAATTCCTACCTTGAATTGAAAGCCTCATGGTACTGCTTTATTTTTAATTCACTTACCTTTTGTGCTCTGCTTTTATCTTAGCTCATTCATGAATGAGACTATAAGACCCTCTCATTTTTGAGAAACTTAAGCAAAATCCCAATATTTTCTCTGTTTCTTAGAATAATTTTTGACTAAACAATATCTTTGTCTTCAGCCCAGTTTTTTTTAATCATGTATCTTCCCCTTGCCTCATCATTCATTTTTAATTGGAAAGAATGATATGCATACTAAGCATTTAACTGATTAAGACAGGCAATTCAGGCTGGTATAAGAAAATGCTATAAGACTGGGTGGCTTATAAACAACAGAAATTTATTTATGACTATTCTAGAAGCTGAGAAGTATAAGATTAAATTTGGCATCTTGTGAGAGCCATCTCCTCGTTCAGAGAGGGGTCTTCTTAGTGTGTCCTCAAATTACACAACTCCTTGAGATCCTGCAACTGAGGGGTGCACCCTATGACCTAATGAAAGTGTCTATCTTCAATTGCTCTCATTTTGAGAATATGTCAACATGAATTTTGGGAATAATATAATTTCAGTGTAGAGCAGGGCCTAACATCAGGATCTGACCTGTGGAATTAATTTACTCAATATAGGATTTGTGAAAAGTATGGCAGGGATAAATGTTGTAGGACAGAAGAAAGTGACATATATGCACACACACACACACAAACATATTCGTCAGTGGCTCAGTTTTCTCAGTGTGTGTGTGTGTGTGTGTGTGTGTGAAACCTAGGGCCTTGCACACTCCAGACAAGTACTTCACCAATGAGCTATAACCCCAACCTAGCACTACATCCAGCATTACATGACATTTAATTTTACATCAAAGTTGTTAAATATATTTCCAGTGCCTTAAAGATGTGAAAAACTCTGATTCAGAAAGAATATTCACAGTTCATTATTGAAAGTTTTTCCAATTTTTTGTTATATTAAAATTAGAACCAAAAACAACCACATAATTAGGACCCCCGCTCTCTAAATTCAAGCATGTGCCCTAAACTTCGTTAAAACCCAGTTAAAAATAACTATATATGCATATCTACAATAAAATTCTCTGAGTACAGGAATTTGTCTTTAGTCTTACACAAAAGTTTCATTTGAAAAATAACATATGTAATTTAAAGCTCAAGAAATAGTTTAATTTTTTTCCTCATTATTGTATACCTTTCATATTAAACAATGATATTCATCATTATAGTCATGGTTTGAGGTTCTTGGATTTTTTTATTGTTCATTTTTTATAGTGTGGGCCTATTATATATCCAGTTGTGTTAAGAGTATAAGGGAGAGCTGGGCATGGGGGGTACATGCCTGTAATCCTAGTAACTCGGGAGGCTCAGGTAGGAGGATTGTCAGTTCAAGACCAGTCTCAGCAATTAGTGAGGCCTTAAGCAACTCAGGAGACCTTGTTTCTAAGAAAAATACAAAAAAGGGCTGGGATGTGGCTCGGTGGTTTAGCGCCCCTGAGTTTAAACCCTGATGCAAAAATAAAATAAAAATACAGAAACAAATCCCTACACTTTTGGAGCTAATTTCTGTTGAAGGAAGAGGGACAGTGAGCACAAACAATGGTAAAAATATAGTCATTGTAATTTTACATGAAGTTAGGTTCTATGTCAATGGGACAGGCACTTTGGATTCCTGGTGAAACATGAGTCTACCTTACAAGTAGATGGCCACAGGAATTCTGAGGTGGTGGCATTTGAATAAAGACCTTCAGAAGGAAAGAAGAACTCCAGGCAGCTATTTTAAGGAAGAACATTCCCAACCCAGGAAACAACCAGTGCAGCAGCTCTGGGTCCACAAGGACAGGGAGGAATTAGTGGCATGCAGAACAGACATAGGAACCTAACAGCACATCTATGGGAACCTGTGAGCCATTGTAAGGACTTAAGACTTTTTTCTCCAACTGAGACATGGATCTGTTTGAAGCATCTGAGCAAAAATGTGGCCTGATCTAGTTTATAGTTCACAGGACTACTCTGTTATTGGGTAAAAAATGGAGCAAAAGGTGTGAATCAGATCCTATGATGACCCTAACCGTATCTGCTCAGTGTTTTACAGGACAGCCTAACTTATCATTGTCAAATCCTATGGCTTTTTGCACAAAAATTCTCTCTATACCCTCTCATGAACACCATGAGAGCCTAAACACACGTTTAGCAGACTATTAGGCCCAGAGGGCTCACCAGGAGCACCCACAATGATGTGATTCGGGGAAGTTAGTGGATAAATACTCCAGATCTCACACTCCTCAGGTGGGATAGCTGTGAGTATGAGTTCTATGCTGTCACCTAGAAGGGTTTCTCTGAGCTATTATTAATTTTCTCTCCCCTTGACCTCACTTCTCGATTTCCCAGCAGATATTCCTTCCCAAATAAACTACATTTGCTTGAATTTTTTTTTACCTGAAATTGGCTTCTATAGGAACCAGAGCTAAGACCAAGGCAATGAATAGAAACGTGGAAGTACTTTGTAGACTATTGCAGTAGTAAAGTAAAGGAAAGAGTCTGGTAGCATGGACCAAGATGATAGCAATGAAGATCACGAGAACTATCATGATCTGGACATATTGAAGGTAAAGCTAACATGATTTATTGAAAATCAGATTCTGATTGTGATGAGAGGGAGAGAGGTCAAGGATGTCCCCAAAACTATTTTCCTGAGCAAGCAAGTGGAAACTTGAATTTGAGAGAATTCAAATCCAAGAATATAAAAATTATATTTCTAAATATTTGAGTTTGATGAGTTTATTATATATACAAGTGAAAAATACAAACAAACACCTTAATATGTGAGTGGGGTCTGATAGAGAAATCCAGGTTGGAGATACATACTGGGGAAATGTCAACATGTACTTGATATTTGAAGTAATGAGTTGGTTGAGACCCCTACATATGTGAATACAGGTACAAAAGAGAAAACACCCAACTACTGAGATAAGGAGTATGCCAATAAATGTTACAGAGAGGGTGAAACATGAGAAAAGACTAACAATGGCCAGAGCAGAAAAAATCTGAGGGAGCTGAGAAATTGAAATGATGCAAGAAAGAGAGAGTAATCAGTTCAATTGCTACTAATAAGTTCAATAAGATGAAGAATGAGAAGAGACCATGGAACTTAGCATTTTGGAGATCATCATAACTCTAAGGAGAGGTTTCTTGTGTGTGTGTAGAAATGGTGGGGGTGGGTATAAATATAGACAGGATTCTAAGAGGAGGCACAGAGCAATGGGGAGGTAATGGATAATTTTTCAATTATTTCCAGTAGTTTTGCAATTAAAAAAAAATGGGGAGTGTTTGGAAGGCAAAATAGACTCAAGAGTGATTTCTTGAGATTTGTTGTTTTATGGTTATATATCTTTTGTATTTTTACTTAGGTTTGCACTCTTGTCCTGGCTGCATAACATAATACCTTTCCATATTGCTCAGCTAATAAATTTTTGCTAGCCTTTGTTAATCTCACACACTTTTATTATATTAGTACTTATATTTATTTATTTATTTATTTTTGGTAACAGGGATTGAATCCAGGGGTGCTTAACCACTTAATTATATCCCCAGCACTTTTTTTTGTTCGTTTGTTTTTGAGACAGGGTCTCACTAACTTTAAACAAAAAATGAACCCTAAATTGCTGAGACTGGCTTTGAACTTGTAATCCTCTGCCTCAGCCTCCCAAGATGCTGGGATTACAGGTTTACACCACTGCACCTATTTTTAAAATTTTTAATAATCTTTAATAAACAACAATGTGTTTAATAATGTTGACTACCTCTTTGACTTAATAAAGGCATGTTTCATTTATTGGAAACTAAGGTCTAAATAAATATTTAGGAAGGTTTTGAGAAGTATTTAATGATACTAATAAATAGCAAGTTGTTGATCAGAGAAACTTTCATATATTTTATTAATGAAAAAACAAGTTTTTGCTAACTCAGTATTTTAAATAAGTATGCATGGAGTTATACAAATTACAAGCTAGATTACTTTGTAAAAAATTGACACACTAAAATTGTGCATGTTTATGGAACACCTATTTGAATTCATAATCTTTGAAACAACTTAAAAGGTAAGGAGTAACAATAATTTTTAAAATGTAAAACTGAAAAACAACTTTAAACAAAAAATGAACCCATGATTGATCTTGCACCTTTGAGTTTTCTTCATCCCCTTTGAAAGAAAAGTCTTTGTTCTATTTATCTTTATTTTATTAAACTAGCCAAGATAAAGAACAGGGGAAGTACGCAGATATTCAAACCCAAACTAAAGTTAATGGAAACTGCTTGAGGCAATTAAGAGTTTAATAAGAATCTGATTTCTTTTACAAAAAGTAAGTGCAAGAAGTGTATTGAAAGACAGCATCTATCTACTGGCATTTGAAAAGCCAAATTTGTAAACAATAGTAGCATACCACAAGTGAAGGTCTCATATCCTTAGTTCATCCTAACTGGATCAAAACAATGGAGGCAAAATGAAGACATGACATTCATTAAAAGCACAAGAGATTTTAGATGTATTAATGTTGAGAGAAATTTTTTATCATTTAATTAGAAACTTCCTAATATAATCTGTTCCTTTTGAAAAGATCACATCAGACAAAAATATTCAAATGACTATTATAGAATAATTTTTGTGATTATTATTATTGACTTACTATTGATTTTAAATAGGTAAACCACAAATATGCACAATTTTAATGTGTTATTTTTTCAGTTTATAAAACCAGCCAGGTGCAGTGGTGCATGCCTATAATCTTAGCTGCTCCAGAGGCTAAGCAATGGTGAGGTGCTTAGCAACTCAGTAAGATGTTGTCTCTAAATAAAATACAAAATAGGGCTGGGGAGGTGGCTCAGTGATTGAGTGCTGCTGAGTTCAATCCCTGGTACCAAAACAAACAAACAAACAAATGAAAAAAAACACTTGTTGAGAGGACCAGAGACTTCATGATAGTCCTGCCTTTACAATTAATTGATGTGTGACCATATAAAATAAGCTTAACCCTTTGGCTTGGTTTACTTTTCTATAAAGTGGGAGGATTGAGATAACTTTCAAATGCATTTTTCCAATAAGGTAAAGGACATTTATTTTATATAAATGCATTCCTAGTTTGTAAAATAAAGACATTGAATAATAAAAGCATTTGCTGGAATTCTAAATGGAATATGTAACATGTGAAACAGAATGTTTTCTTTGCCATGAACTCAGTCAAACATAAAAATGGATAGGTTGAAGAATTCATCTTTTCTGCGCACTTAGTAATTAGTGTATCTCTTTTCAATAGTGTTTATAGCAAGTCTGAAATACAGATGTGATTGATTTGTTTTAAACCTTGGCATTTGAGATGAGCATAAAATTTTAATTTGATTATGAGCATACAGGATACAAGAACCACATTCATACTTTTGTAGGATTGCATTAGGATAAAAGGGTTGAAATAATATGGAGAAATTGAAGTTTACAATAGGGAAGAACTTCTAAGAATTATGGTAAAGTGATAAAACAGATTGAAATAATGATGCAAGCTCCTAAAAATGCAAATGTTCAAGCAATTCACTGTACAACATGCCATTACACCATAGATTTTCTTCCTATAGTTTTACGGTTTCTTCTGATAGGAAAATAGCAACAACTCACCTTTTCCTATCTTTTAAGAGGATATATTATCAAAAAACAACATGCAATTATCTAGTGTCACATGTCAAAATATAATCAGAATCCACTAAAAAACCTGCTGTATTGACAGATACTGAAAACAGTTTGTAATATCTGTGATCCTAAAAGAAATTTAGCTGTTTTTTTTTTTTTGTACTTTAATGACATTATCATGTGATATGGCTTTATACTTATGTTTGGATAGGCTTTGAACAAGCATGAATTTCCACCCTAATAAGAACATAGTCAACCTTTTTTAACAAGAACTATTTTTTTTGTTTAATAAAATAAGCAGAATTCCAAGTTTTACCTGCAGTGAAGAACAAATTACTCTTAAATTTGTCTTATTTATGTTTAAATCTAATCATTCAATGACATATATTTTGAGGAATGTTTATCCAGGGTGTCACCCCAGTCATCTATTGATTTCTGCTCTGATTCATATGGATGAAGTTGAACCTCACTCTGAGCTGGAAGAACCTCCTTCTTCCCATTTTCTGATGCGATGACATTCAAGACCTCCTTCAGATTAAATCTGTAATGGCATGCAGCCATGATGAGTATTTTAGGTACATTTAGATTGACTCCATGATGAGTTATGTTTTAATCAGCATCAGACTTAGATACACTACATAAATAAAGAAACATGCATTGAAATGACATTTGCTTAAAAGCATTATTTATTAGAGTTCACACAGGGCTAGGCAGAGGACTTGAAATCAAGCACTATTTTGAATTGCATTGTAGTTTAATCACGTCTTCAGGGCCTTAAATCAAGGTCTAGATGTGGATACTGCTGCTGAGGCAGCTCTTAGTAAGGAGATGTGAAGTACTGAAAATATGCACAAATTTAAAAATTACTTTTTTTTTACTCATAATGTTTCTTTATAGATGTATTTTCTCATTTAACTACTGGATACCACTGTAGGTTATGATAGTATAATTTCAAAGTAAACCAGAGTTTTCTAAATCCATTATAGTAGGCACCTCGAGGAAGTTGTAAATAATTATATTCTACCTACTGTACATTATCAGCATGCTTCAGAAAACATGACTGAATCTCTAGGCTATCTGAACACTAGTGAGTTACACAATAATGGAAGCTTTATCAGGCTACTTAAGTATCACAGAAAAAGTTAACTGATTAAAAAAATAACTTGGTAAAAATTATAGAGAGTCTCATTGAACAGAACAGTTCTCCCACAAGATGTCCTCTGATTTCTCTTTCAAAGTATTACCATTCAGAAACGAATTCACTGAACATAGCCTCTCTTACATTAATGATATACTGCAAATATAAAATGGATTATTAGAAATGTGTTAATTTTAAGGCAGGTATAATGAGATAAAATATTTGAAATTACTAAAAACATAATTACTAGCATTACTTTTTAGTTTGTTAATAACGTAATGGAATTTTTGGGATTTTCTTGCCTCAGATTGACACTTTTGGAGCTGGGAGTCTGCTCTCTGAATACAAAGAACTGGCTAGCCAGACTGTGTATGGCTGTAATTTTGATCCTTACTGACTATAGCAGGGATGGACATCTGCTCTGGGGTTACTCCAATTTTTTCTTAAAATTTATACTATGAACTTAGAAGCTGCAGCACTTTTCTGCCATAACTGAGATTAAAATAGGATGGATATTCATACTCCACTGCTGTAGTGGGAATGTGAGAAGATCAGTCCCCAGAAGAACAAATGCGGAGAATAAAATAAATAATCAAGGGGTCAGGAAAAAGATCAAGACACACAGAGATGGCCTTGATGGTTTTTTATTTCCTGCTTACAGTCTCTTCCGGTGGACAAATATAGTCCTATCTTGGCTCAATAAAATATGCCAGCATCCTTACAAAGTATTTCTATATCTTTTCATAAGTTAGAATTGGTTTCTTTTACTGCAACAAAATAAAACTATTGGGTACAACCTAATTTTGTGACCTTCCCCTGTATTTAAATTCCTATCTGAACATGATTGACATTGACTCTAGTTCAGAAAAGTATATTATCAAGTCGATTTATTCTGTATCACTAGATAATAAGATATATAAAAATAAATAAAATTCTTACAAGTATAGTAAATTTCAAATCATGAGTATCCTGGACCCTCTGTTTTAAGTATGTCACATGTATTTTACAAAACATCAAATGGTATAATTCAAATCACCATTTAAAAATCTACAATTAATACACTTCTTAGTTCTGGAAAAGGCAGTTGGTCTAAATATTGATGGGACAACACAGACTTTTTCACTATTCTTATAATTCCCATTGTACTCAGTATGTCATTTAGTCAATGGATTTTTTGCCGTCTATCCCTATTTGTGTGGAATAGATACATTTGGTAATGATAAAAGCCTCTCATGATCTGGCCCATCTTTTATGACTTCTTTTTTTTTTTTTTTTTTTTAATTTTTTTATTGGTTGTTCAAAACATTACACAGCTCATGACATATCATCTTCCATACATTTGATTCAAGTGGGTTATGAACTCCCATTTTTTACCCCAAATACAAGTTGCAGAATCACATCGGTTACACATCCACATTTTTACATAATACCATATTAGTGACTGTTGTATTCTGCTACCTTTCCTATCCCCTACTATCCCCCCTCCCCTTCCCTCTCATCTTCCCTCTCTACCCCATCTGCTGTTGTTTGATTCTCTCCCTTGTTTTTTTTTTTTTTCCCCTTTCCCCTCACAAACTCTTATATGTAATTTTGTGTAACAATGAGGGTCTCCTTCCATTTCCATAGTTTCCCTTCTCTCTCCCTTTCTCTCCCCCCACTCGTCTCTGTTTAATGTTAATCTTTTCCTCATGCTCTTCTTCCCTGTTCGGATCTTAGTTGCTCTCTTTATATCAAGGAAGACATTTGGCATTTGTTTTTTAAGGATTGGCTAGCTTCACTTAGCATAATCTGCTCTAATGCCATCCATTTCCCTGCAAAATCCATGATTTTGTCATTTTTTAGTGCTGCGTAATACTCCATTGTGTATAAATGCCACAGTTTTTTAATCCATTCATCTATTGAAGGGCATCTGGGTTGATTCCAAAGTCTAGTTATTGTGAATTGTGCTGCCATGATCATTGATGTGGCAGTATCCCTATAGTATGCTCTTTTAAGGTCCTCAGGGAATAGACCGAGAAGGGCGATAGCTGGGTCAAATGGTGGTTCCATTCCCAGCTTTCCTAGGAATCTCCATACTGCTTTCCATATTGGCCGCACCAGTTTGCAGTTCCACCAGCAATGTACAAGTGTACCCTTTTCCCCACATCCTCGCCAGCACTTATTGTTGCTTGACTTCATAATGGCTGCCAATCTTACTGGAGTGAGATGGTATCTTAGGGTGGTTTTGATTTGCATTTCTCTGACTGCTAGAGATGGTGAGCATTTTTTCATGTACTTATTGATAGATTGTATGCTTCTGAAATGGAAATGAGGAAAACCACCCCATTCACAATATCCTCAAAAAAAATAAAATACTTGGGAATCAACCTAACAAAAGAGGTGAAAGATTTATACAATGAAAACTACAGAACCCTAAAGAGAGAGATAGAAGAAGATCTTAGAAGATGGAAAAATGTACCCTGTTCATGGATAGGCAGAACCAACATCATCAAAATGGCGATATTACCCAAAGTTCTCTATAGGTTCAATGCAATGCCAATCAAAATCCCAACGGCATTTCTGGTAGAAATAGATAAAGCTATCATGAAATTCATATGGAAAAACAAAAGACCCAGAATAGCAAAAGCAATTCTAAGCAGGAAGTGTGAATCGGGAGGTATAGCGATACCAGATTTCAAACTGTACTACAGAGCAATAGTAACAAAAACAGCATGGTACTGGTACCAAAACAGGAAGGTGGATCAATGGTACAGAATAGAGGACACAGAGACCAATCCACAAAATTACAACTTTCTTATATTTGATAAAGGCGCTAAAAGCATGCAATGGAGAAAGGATAGCATCTTCAACAAATGGTGCTGGGAAAACTGGAAATCCATATGCAACAAAATGAAGCTGAACCCCTTTCTCTCGCCATGCACAAAAGTAAATTCAAAATGGATCAAGGACCTAGATATCAAATCAGAGACTCTGCACCTGATAGAAGAAAAAGTTGGCTTCAATCTACACATTGTGGGGTCGGGCTCCAAATTCCTTAATAGGACGCCCATAGCACAAAAGTTAATAACTAGAATCAACAAATGGGACTTACTCAAACTAAAAAGTTTTTTCTCAGCAAGAGAAACAATAAGAGAGGTAAATAGGGAACCTACATCCTGGGAACAAATCTTTACTCCTCACACTTCAGATAGAGCCCTAATATCCAGAATATACAAAGAACTCAAAAAATTAAACAACAAGATAACAAACAACCCTATCAACAAATGGGCGAAGGACCTGAACAGACACTTCTCAGAGGAGGACATACAATCTTTTATGACTTCTTTTCTAACTCTGCCTTTGGGTGCTATCGGTTTTCTCTTGTATCTCTAAACAGAGCACATATCTGAGCTTGAAGCATTGGCATGCACTGTTCCCAATATGGAATTGCCTGCTTGACCGCTTCAGATTTCCATTTGAGCACCATTTCCTCCAGGAGGCTTTCTATCATTCCCAATGTACTAGGTAGGATGTGTTCTCCCACAACTTGCTGAACTATATGCCACAGTGATACCTCCCTTTATTTTTATTTGTTCAATGGCATCTTTCCAGGTATCCCATGAGCATTATATAAACAAAAGTCATGGCAGTCTTGTCCTCTGTTTTAACACTGTTACTCTCTATAAGTAAGTGCTCAACAACAACAAAAGCATTACATTAAAAGACATGCACACAAGCACACACATACAGAGAAATACATGTCTTGATTCATAACCCAAAAATATGCTGAATGCCCAGAATTCATTCATAAATTCCTGGACCAGAACTGAGGATACAAACAAATATTGTGCTTCCTAAGAACCCTATGATGGTTGCATTTTTTTTCTGAGTACGATACCTGCTGCTGGTATGAACTGAAGAGTTGGGCTCCTTGAGACTCCACCCATTTGGAAATGACTCTAAAGCAGATGCATTTTGATAACTACACAAGTGGTTTCTCCCTGTCTCCTTACTATAGGAATCCCAATTTCTTTCAGGTTGAAACATGCCCAGATTCAAGGATAAGACATAATTACTCTACAGAAACCATATCAATCGTCCACTCTTTTCCAAATGTCTGGTTTGGAAGAAGACATGTCAACAAGTTCTAGACAAAGGGATTTAAGGAGAATCCAGTTTGGGAGCCTTAGAGAAATTTTTTTCTCTAATGTAAAGCAAAAGCAATACCAGGTGGAGATCCCTTTAGGACTCTTTCCTCTCTTCCTGGCTTCAATGCAGTTATGAAAGAGTATGGTACCTGGAGTTGAGGAGACATTTTGTAATCACATGATGTAAAAGGGAGGATGAGGGGCCATGTGGAAGAGTGGAGAGAGACCCTTTACTTCATAAAATGCTGAACCAACCCTAAGAAAGCATTCATCTGGATTCTTGTTACATAATAAGAACCTTTTTATCTTAACCTGTTCTCCACAGATGAATACCTCATGAGTAATGTAATCTTTCTTTGATCTAATAAAAATACACCTGATCAATGGCCACTTAGTTTAAACATCTAACTATCTACACTTCCTAAAGTAAGAAGAGGGTATAAAAGACCTGATTTGTTCAACAGGGAGAGCTTCCTAGGCTATTACATTGGCACTGTAGCTGTGATTCTTGATTTCCATTCTGGTATGTACCAGATAGTGGCAGAGTGACTCTTAAGGGAGAAAAGGAAATTAAAGTATAAGATATAAAAGAGAAGTAGGGTAAGAGAAGGAAGATAAGAGAGAAAAATAACAAGAAAAGGTCAAATCCTGAATGGGAGTAAGCATTACAGAAAGTAGATGCTTGAGGTTTTGAAAAAAAAGGTACAACCGAATAGAATGAAAAGAGAATACCAAATGACAATAAGTAGCAATCTTAGGGGTGCATAAAACTCTTAGTGTTTACAAAAAACAAGTTTCAATAAGTGACAATCCACTTTGTGACATCTTAAAATAACCAACATAAAGTGTAAATAATTACTATTGAATTATTTGTTATGAATCCTTCCAATTATTAAAAATTTGGGGGAGAACTAAAAATTAGGTATTAGTAATATGGAGAAATAAGAAGCCCAAGAATCTCTGTCCATGGAGACACTGATTCAAAAATAATAAATGAATAAACTCTTTGTGTAAGAATTTAAGAGGCCAGTGAAGAGGGTCTTGTACACTTGGTAAGTATAGCATTAGCTGCATTGAAGTCAGAAGGAAGCTTGGGGCACTTGCTCAGCAGTCACTCATCCAGGTATAGCAAAGTGACATCTGGAAAAATAAAATCTTCCAGCCACTGCTCCTCCCTGGGGAAGAAAAGAGAATACTATACATATGACCAATAATATGACATTTCTGGGGAATACACAAGGGAATATCATTGGCCTTGCCTGAATGTAAATGTTGGCAGAAAAGGGAGCCAGTTCTTGGGCTAAGAAAACAAAGACATCAGTGTAAATTAGCATGCATTCATTTTCCATAGTTCCTTCCCCAGCTCAGCACAGAATAAGCAGGAGGAAACTCTCAACTTCTATCTTCTCTTGTGGAGACAAAGAACCTGAGCACAGACTTACAGGTTTTAGAGAGGCTACTGGAGGGACAGTTTCCTATCTCATCTATCTCAGAGTACTTGTGGAACTCAGAACACTGAAGAGGGAGTATTTCTAAACCACTGTATGAGGCCATCATTACCCTGATATCAAAATCAAATAGTCACTGCAAGAAAGGAAAACTATAAGCCAATATTTTTGATGAACATGGATGCAAAATTTCTCAACAAAATAATAGCAAACTGAATTCAATAAAACATTAAAAGGATCATACATCATGGCCAAGTGGAATGCAAGGATGGTTTCACATAGGCTAATCAACCCATATGATACACTGCATCAACAGAGTGAAAGGTAAAAATTACATGGTGATCTCTATTGATGTGGATAAAGCACCTGACAAAATTTAACACTCTCATGATGAAACACTTAACAAACAATCAAACAAGACCTGTACCTCAAAATAATAAAAGCCATAATTGTAGAGTCCACAGCTAACCTCATTTTAAATAGTAAAAACCTGAAAACTCTTCAACTAAGTTAAAGGACCAGGTAAGGGCTCTTGCTCTTGCCACTTCAACAAAATATACTACTCAAAGTCCCTGCTAGAGAAACCTGATAAGCAAAAAAATAAGAGTCACTGAAATCAGGAAAGAAGTAAAAGTGCCTATGTCTGAGATGACATTATTTTACATGCAAAAAGGCCTAAAAATTACACAAGGAAACTCTTAGAACTAGTACACTCAGCAAAGTTTTCAGAATATAAAATCAACAGAAAAATCTATATAATAATAACAAACTATTTAGAAAACAATTCCCCATCACAAATTTTTATAAAGAATGGTGAGGAATAAAATCAAATAAGAAGGTAAAGGGTTTATATACTAAAATCTATAAAACATTGCTGGAAGACACAAATATATGGAAAGGCATCCTATTCATGAAGTGGAAGACTGAAGGCTGTGAAAAGGCTCAAATTACCCAAAGCAATCTGTGGATTATGTGGAATCCTTATCAGAATCCTAATGGCAATTTTTTATTGAAGAAATTGACTTTAAAAAACCTAAAACTCATACGGAATGACAAAGTGCACATAATACCAATACAATCTTGAGACCAAAATACAAAGCAAGGGATCTCACAAGTTCTGATTTTAAAACATATCCCAATGCTATAGTAATCAAAACTGTATAGAATGGCAGAAAAACAGATGTGTACACACACACACACACACACACACACAGTGGAATATTATTCAGCCTTTAAAAGGAAGAAAACCCTGTCTTTTGCAACAACATGGTGAACCTGGAACACATTAGTTTAAGTGGACTGAACCAGACCCCAAAAGAGGAATACTTCGTGATCTCGCTCTCATATGAAATTTTAAAAAGTCAAACTCACAATAGAGAATACAATAGTGGTTACAGGCTGAGGAATGTGGGTTATATGGCATTGGGGAGAGGCTTTCAAAGGATATGGATTTGCTGCTATATCTGGGGAACAGATTCAAGAGAGGTATTGTAACATGGTGACAGTACTTAACAATAGCAGACAATGGTTAAAGCAATGCATTGTATTCTTGAAAATTTCTAAGAATAAATTGTACGTGTTCTCTCTCCTAAAACATAAGTATAACAGGTCCTGCATATGTTAACTAGCTCAATTAAACCATTTCACTGTGTATGAGTGTATATATATATATACACATGTGTAGTTCGTATGTATATGATTTTATATATATAGTTCAAAACATCATGGTGTACACAATAATTACATAAAATTTTTGCATTAATTAAAAATAAATACAAATAATACAATTTTTAATATGTGTGGTGAAATAAAATTAGGAATTAGTGTATGAAATTTTATTCATAGTTTGTATTATTGGCCTATGTTCACAGAAATGTTTCTTTCCATGATGACATTACTCAAATATCTAATAAATGGCTTCAGGAATGGTGTGTAAGGACATTTTTACCTACCTACTTATGATTTTTATCCCCATCAGTTTTTGGAAAACAAAGTATGTTCTGCTTATGCATGCCCTTTCTTCTGGGAGTTGGATTATCGACTGTTCTAGAATAATGATGTAGAGCTCTGGTGCCAAGTGGTGTGGGGAAGGCATATGCTTTGCTGCACACAAGGAATGTGTGGGCCAAGTCAATAGCCCCCTAATTGATTCTTGAATATTCTACTACAATCTATGTGTAAGGCAAATGTGAACACAGAGAGGCACCCCTGATTCTTTTATTCAGCAATGTTCAAGCACATGATAATAGTAATTCCACAGGCACAGGCTAATAATTTAAACACATAAAAAACAGTGTTGTAATTAATAAATCATAAATGCATTTCAAAGATTGACTCTGATCAAATTGAGATTGTAATTTAGTATTATCTGCTATTAAATGTCTTTGATACTCTTTGCTTTATATAAGGATTTTCATTCTTAAATGTTTGGTAAGGCCTATTTCATATGCTTATTACTGACAAGACATTTTCAAAATCTTTTTATTTGGTCCTCATCACAACTCTGTAGGAAAGACAGTCTACGCTGGTTGGGGCATCTTTCCCATTTGGGCATCCCTATGTTATGAGAAAGGCAAAAAGTTTAGTAACATCGAGTTGTATAATTTTGGGGAGATTTATAAGAGCAGCTGGCATTAAATGTCACCAGCGAAAATTCCTATCCTAATTTTCTGTGACATGTAAAACATTAATATTTTAAGATGTTTGTTTTACTAGAGAATTCTGTACTGCATAAAAAATTGTTTCTGTACATCATGCACAATTAAATATTTGACAATTGGCAGTCTTTATCTGTTCTAACATTTTTCTTTCCCCATAAAAATATCTGTATTATTGCAAGTGTAAGTACAGTATCAGATGCATCTCTGTTTTCTACATGGTACATTGTACTTCATTTAAAGTAGATGCTCTTGGTTACACTTGGTGAGGAGAATAGGGACCGCCAAACCTGGAGAGTCAATTTCTATTGCAAACAAATAGAAAAAGAAAAGATAAATGGAATTAAAATGAAATTCAGATTTGAGAATATAGAAAAATCTATGTAATGAAGGTACTGATATCCTGGGACAGACTTATCTGAGAAGACAAATGAAGGTGGGCATAAATTATTATTTATCCAAATAACTGCTATCTTGGTAGTTAGGAAACAGATTATTTTAGGACCTGATCAGAGTCTGGAAGATGATTCAATAAGTTGGTTTATTTGGCCCTAAAGCACGGAGACAGACCGTGAGGGAGGAGTTAATTAAGACTTGAACAAATGCAGGAGTCTTGGTTGAGGTGCTGAGAGAATTTCCAGGACAGTGATGGGGAATAGAATCTCAATAGAAAGAGCATGAGGACTTAGAGCATAGCAGGAATAATGGCTGGACAGAGAACCAATAAGTCAGGCAGAATCCAGGCAGAGAAAAGGTTTGAATTTTGTGTGTCAGAGTTGATCAAAGAAAGTGAAATTGTGGAGAACAGAGAATGTTTAGTTGTAACTTCAAAAGAAAATAAGAGTTTAATAAGATATCAAAACATTAAAGTTTAATATGTAATACCATAGAGTTTGGCCTCCAAAGCCTGTGAATTCAGTGTGTGATGCTGCTTCACAGCCTCTTTGGCCGGAAATGTAGACTGGAGTGTAAGAATCTCTGCATCTTACAGGCCAGGACTCCTGGTAAGTTTGGGCCATGGGGCTTCTTCAGAGAGCATGTTGACAAACATTATAAATAAACCCAAAATTTCCAAAAACATGCACTAATATTTTTCATTAATCAAACAAATAGTCTCTAAGATCTCAACACATTCATTTTGCTTTAGAGTTCTCATTTGACTTTCTATATCAAGTGGAAACAAATTTCTTAGACAATTAGTAAGCTCACTTCTATTCTTATAACTTTTTAGATTGAACAATTTAATTTTTCTACCTTGTTTTTCCTTAAACGTCTCCCCAAGACATTTAAGGAAGGACATTTTCAAGTTACCTCTAATTTTTTATTTGGACAAAATATTTTAATGACAGTAAGCTGAGAACACAGAAATAATTTACTAAAACTCAAATTTTTAGCATTTGTTTGGGATGCACTCAGAAATAAACTACATATTCACATTCATTTGCCATGCAGGCCTACTGCACAGTTTTGGTCACCGTGCATGTGATGAGGCTGATTTTCATGATGGAGTGTTTAGGCATAGAGTTTTTGCAAATCAAAACCACAATGAGATATCACTGCACACCTATCAGTATTGCTATGATTAAAATAAAGAACACAACCCCAAAAATAACAAATGATAGCAAAGAACGTAGAGAAATTAGAACTTTAGTACACTGTTGTAGAAATATAAAATGATGAATCCATTGTAGAAAATTTTAATTTCTTGAGGAATTTTTTTTTCCTCAAAAAATCAAAAATACACATATCATATGATCTAGCAAATCTGTTTTAGGGATATGTATCCAAAAGAATTGAAATCAGAATCTCAAAGAGATATCTGTACTTCTATTTTTTATTATACCGTTATTTATAAAACAATCTAAATGTCCATGTCTGGATAAATGGATAAAGAAAATATTGTGTGTATTCACAACCGAATATTACTCAGCCTTGAGAAAAGAAAAAAAATCCTACTATGTACAGTAACATGGATGAACCTGAAGGACATTATTCTTAGTGAAACAAGCCAGACACAGAAAGACAGGTATTGATTTTATCTTACTTTAAAGTGGAATCTAAAATAATTCAACTCTCATAGAAACAAAGAATAGAATATTGGTTACCAGAACACAAGGGGAGAAATGGGATTTACTATCCAGTGAGTATATGGTTTCAATCATACAAAAATGAGTATGTTCTAGGTATCTTTTCTACCACATTGTACTTAAAATGATACTACAGTATGTGTTTAAAATTCATCTCGAGGGTAGATACAATGTTATGTATATTACCATAATAAAAATAAAATAAAATACAGCAGTACTTACATATGCTGCTTCAAAGAGGTCAGCTGAGTGGGAATAGAAGTGGAAGTCTTTTAGAGTCCTATGAGGGAAGTGGGGTGTCCTAGGGAGTCAAATGACAGTAACTGTAGTTCTCTGACTTGGAAGGCGCCAACCCAAACAACACTTGTGTTCCTTAATTATAATTTAGTGGAGACACCATTAGAAGGAAGAGTGTATATCTCCTAACCAGGATATGGCTGAACCAAGAATATAAATAACTTTCTTTTAATCCCACCAAAAACTTATTTGTTCTGTTTTAAATTATGAATTGTAGACCTACATATGATAAAGTACTAATATTTGCCTATGTGCTTAATAATTCTTTATTTAAAGGGTAGTATGATACTAAACTCTGTAATAATAATAATGTCAACAGTAAAGCAAATAAACAAAATGTTTAATATGACAGACCCCTTAGAGATTTGTTGTGCAAAATATATTTCATGAAGCAGCCATAGCCATCACCTGCCTGAGAAACTTCAGTCCTTTCGATACCGTACTTTAAAATATTTAACAGGAATTAAAAAAAAAAAAAAAAACATGAGAAGAAATACTGTCCTCCTGAATTAAACAATTCTAGGATGTATTTTAAAAATACACCAAAACATTTTTCACTGTGATCTAGCCTAATGAGTGACATGTATTAGTTACTATATAAATTTCCATTTCATGTGCATTAATGCCTGAATACTGAAATACCAGATCAGAATTATTCAAGCCACAGTGCAGTTTATACTTTTCACACAAAAAGTTTTTGTATATTCAAAGCTTGCTTGATTGTAAGCTTGAAATACTATCTTCAGTAACTATCTTTTGAAAGAATGGATTGAAGAATAAGAATTAGGTGAAAACTCAAGAAGTGTACTCAGTCATCTGAATGTTATTATCCAAGGAAATAGTTCAAAATTCCTTTTCCAGTTTGTTTCTAACTAACAAGGCCAAGACCCATTCACCTTATCTCTGCGTGGAGTACTTTACTGGGAACTATGAGACAGTGAGACAGATAATTCATTTAATCATTTCCATACTTAGCCCAGGTAATTACTGTTCCCCATAGCTCCTAGGTCCTGGGGCTCTTGCCACTTTTAGACCAGTGTGTCATTCAAAGATATGGTTTGGGCAAGCACTAGGAAATAGATGCTGTATTTCTAAAAAATATGATACAAATAATACCAAACTCATATTAGTCATCTGCAGACATTTCAGTAATTAAGCAAAAATGAATGAAATTTGTAAATAACACTCACATATTTATAATGGGCATAGACTTAGATTCTATTAAGGGTACTTTTTAACTTTAAACCACAAATATTTCAATACCGATTTCCATTATTTCTTAAGTTATAGTTACAAAAGTTGATATGCATGGGGAGAATCATAGTCTCTCTTAAGAGGAGCAATGATAAAATATCCATATATTATCATACACTAAAGGGCCACCAGTGGGGCAAGGGGACTTGTTGGGGGCAAGAATTAAATTAAGTAAAGATATGAACAAGTATGAGAGCAGGAGCATTTTCAAGCCAACCCCAAGTCCATCAGCTTCCTGAAGATAGAACACCATGAAGTAACCTGGGCTGGGCATCTTTTGAAGAAGATCACTATGCGAGTCCCAGTGACAGGATAGGGAGGATGATGGAGAATGTGAGTCTCCCAACCTGGACTAGTGGAGGCCATATAAGTTGTTGATTGCTAACCACCATCCTCCAAAAATGATGAGGCTCTGCAGAACTCCATCCTACCTGCCCAGCCTTGTCCCAACCAAATCATGTTCTATATAAGTTTCCATTTTTTATATAAATTTTCATTTAATGTGCATGCTCCAAAAATGTCCCCCAGCCTTCTGGTTCCTCAAAGATGCATGGCTGCCCTCTTTGTCCCAAAAGCCAGAATCACGACTTCTACTCACTCAGTGCCACCACAAAGAGCCTAGCAAAAGTAAAACCCAGAAACAACAAAGCTCCCTGCTTCTTCAGTAGAGAGAAGTATACCACCTCCCCCTCTGTCATTCATTAGCCCACATGACAGAAAGCCCACACCTTTCATAGTAAAAAAAAAAAAAAAAAAAAAAATCAGTGTTTTCTGACAGGCCCTGCCCTCCAGCAAGAAGGTCTCTCATGAAGCATTTATCCAAGATACAAAAACCTCCTTAACCTCCAATCACAGGCATTAAAGAAATAGCGCCCTTCCCGGGAAGCCATCAGTGTTGAAGCATGGATGAGGGACAAGAAAGAAGAGAGAATGATGGAGATGATGTGCATTAAGAGACTCTTGACCCAGCCATTGTTACTTTCTATGAGCTCCCATACTTTTCCCTTCAAGTCAAATCCCGAGTGCTTTCTCCCATCATTTCACAGGGCCAGCGCATTCTCAAAAACTCAAAGTCCCCCACAGTACCCAACTGTTTCTCAAGGCCCTAGCAACAGACTACCTCTCAGAGCCAAAGGGAAATAATTTCCCTTACTTCTGCCAAACAAACCTTAGCTGTCATTCTCTGGAGATGAAGATAATTCATTAAACAAGAGAGCTACATTTCTTACTTTACCTGATCAGAGGCAGCAATTGCTCTTTGAAACATAAATGAGAATGGCACTTTCCTAGCTAGAGACAGCTCTACAAAACGATACCAATTTGTACATCTCTTGAGGTTGAATGAAGTTTGCAACATTCACATATGTTATCAAGAGGAAAGTCAAATACACTTGTTGGGCACTAGACTCCAAAGGAAAGAAGACTTTGGGTGCATATCAGACACTGACATTTCAAGAAAATTTCACTTCTGCTCATTGATGGGGAAAACTGAGCTTCCAGATGCCAGTGCATTCACACATGCTGCAGGGTACCCATAGCCAGTTGGTCAAACAGGCAAACCATCCTCCTGCCTCTTTTGCCAACATAGAGAGTTCAATCAGCCTTGGCAAGCTGGCAAACATTTCAGACTGAATCAGACACCTCCATGTGGATACAAGAGTTTGTACTTTCCTTTAAGTGCAGCCTTTGAAATAAAGACCGTCAAATACCTCACAATTTATTCTTTAATGTTTATAAAGCTCATGCATAATAAAACTGAGTCTTTAAATGTAGTGGTGCACTGTAATAATTCACTTAATAAAAAAAGGATTTTTGGATACCCATTTCAAAGTACAGTTTACACAGCTACAGAAATAATTTGGGGCAATTTTTAAGATACTTTGAAACAGTAGTAGTTTTGGGTAACACACACAAAAAACTAATGTTTAAAAATAGCCAAAGCTTTGTCAGTTAATGGTAATCATCTGTTTTATTACACAAATTTGAAAATGACTGAAATTCATTTTCTCAGCAGCAATATTTTAAGAGGTTTCAAAAAAATATAATTTTTGGCTTTCTTAGTGTACTTTTTAACAAAAAGATAAATGCATGTTGAAATAACTTACTAGCATTAAAATTGTCTTTTGCTTTAAAAAAATTACACATTTGATCATTCTCTTTGTTTTAATGGAGAAAAGAATTAAAAAGAATAACTCACTTTATTTAACTGAACAAGGAAAAGTGCCCAGGTTGTTAATTTCTGAATTAAAACTATGGTAGTTACACATTTTTTTTTTTTTTTAGGAAAAACAAGCAAGGATTTTTTAAAAAAATAAATTTCTACTTTATTGTCTTTTCAAATTAGAAATGAATTACTTAAATGTGGAAGATTCAGTTGGTATAAAAATGTGTTCAATCCTTGAAAAATGAATGAAAGAAAAGAATGAAGGAAAAAGATTTGCAAAACTGTGAAGTGCTAGGCTACTTTTACGATCCTTGCTTGAATAAATGCTCTATCACCCATGTAGAGTCTCTTTCATCATATATTTCATTGTTGCTCTAAATTTGACTACACCTCACTATGTATCCTCATGGATGTTCTGTAAGTAAATCAAATTTAACATGTTCAAAATAAAACTCATAATCTCTTCACCTCCATCCTTCCCCTCCCACTGTGATCAATTTCTCCATTTTGGTTAATTGTCCACCATCTTCCATGGAACAGATGTGTCCTAACCCATTTTCCTAAATGCATTTTTGTACACAAAATGCTTCCTTTTTTTATTTCAAATATCTATTCTGACAAAAAACATTTGGCCTGAACATATAATTAAAAACTTAACAATACTAATAGTTGCTTCAAAGAGCATCCTGTCTTTGTCAATGTGCAACTATTTACATTAATTTGCATGTAATTCACTTTCATGCCCATTCACTGGGGTATGGATATTACTGAGTCAGATGGGCAATTAATTAATATAATCTTTACATATTCACTTATTAAAATGCATCACACAGTTCCTAATTCCTTGGGAGTTCTCACTGAATCCATGGGATGTAAATTTGAAGCAGCTGTGGCTGTTTATGCCATTGCTCTTGCTGTTTAATGGAGCCAGGTGGACACACTCGTTATGGTTTTTTTCCTTGCTTAGAGTTGAAATTGAAACTCAGTGCAAACTCTAACACCAGGAAGAGTTTGTTGGTGTCTGATTGCAGGTCAAGTTTTTACACTGAATAAAGATTAGCTTCTTCAGTAAAATTTAAAAAATATTCATTAATAGGAATCTTACTTATTGTGTGGCATAGGTCACTTTTAATAAATTTTATTGAGTTTTCTCTTTTGAAAAATATGTGGTTTAGTTCATATTTATGTCCCAAGCATGGCAAGAGTTCTATGTGAGAGATACAGGAATCTCAATCTTATTCATATCTATATTAAGAGAGAGAATAAATAACTTGCCCAAAGTTAACAGAATATTGAATGTGGAATATGAATTCTGATTTTTACTTCCTAAGTACATGAATTTAACTTTTATGAAACAAAAAACAGTTTGAAGAGAATGATTTTAATACAAATGGAATGATGATTGAAAGACTACATCCTTTTATTTTTTATAGTTATGTTATAAGTATATATGATTAGGGCCTATCAAGAACACCAATAATAATAAATGCTGATGACCACGTGGGGGAAAAGGCATACTGATACTTTGTTGGTGGACAGCAAATTAGTACAACTACTCTGGAAGGCAATATGGAGGTTTCTCAAAAAGCTAGTAGTAGAACGGACCATATGACCCAGATATCCCACTCCTTAGTTCTTATCCAAAAGAACTTAAATCAGCATACTATATAGCATTTAGATATAGCATTTCAGTTTTATAGCAGCACAATTCACGGTAGCCAAATTATAAAATCAGTTAGATGCGTATCAACAGATGAACGGATCAAGAAAATCTGGTATATATACACAATGGAGTTTTACTTAATCATAAAGAAGAATGAAATAATGGAATTTGGTAGAAAATGGATGGAAATGAAGAAGTAATGCTCAGTAAAATAAGTCAGACACAGGAAATCAAGGGTTGATTGTTTCGTCTCATATGTGGAAGCTAGAGCAAAATATGGGAAAGAAGTTTGGGGGGATTGAATGTCACAAGCCATGGGGAAGGGATGGAGTTGTAGCTCAGCGGTAAAGTGATTACCTAGCATGTGTGAAGCACTGGGTTCGATTCTCAGCACCACACACAAATAAATAAATAAAATTAAGGTCTATCAACAACTAAAAATATATATTTTTAAAAAACGACAAGGGAAGATGAGTGGAGGAGAAGAAAAAGAATGATAGGGAGCAAGGAAGGATAGTAAAAAGGAGGAAAATGGGACGAATTTAACAAAACCATGTTGTATGCATATATAAATGTACCAAATTTATTTATGTGTATGTAGAAAGTGCCAAACAAAAATCAATAAATACATGAACAAAAGGGAAATCAGTAGAGGAAGGAGAATAGAGTACAGCAGGGGGAAGGAAAAGTCAGGAAAATGTGATTGAAATCAAAGTCCTTGAATGTATGATTTTGTCAAAATGTATCCAACTACTATGGATAGCTACAGTGCGCTAATAAAAAGTATGTTATAAGCATGTATGAATATGGCATAATCAATCCCAGTATTATGCATTATTATATCAATAAAATCTTATTAAAAATATAAGGTAGGGCTGGGGATGTGGCTCAAGCGGTAGCAGGCTCGCCTGGCATGCATGTGGCCCGGGTTGGATTCTCAGCACCACATACAAAATAAAGATGTTGTGTCCACCAAAAACTAAAGGAAATAAATATTAAAAAATTCTCTCTCTCTCTTTAAAAAAAAATTAAGGTATTTTTATACCATTCCAGGATCTTAACAATTGTTTGGAGAAAAGAATGTTTTATGATCCAGGAAAAGTGAAATATGTATTATAAAATCAAATGAGAGATAAAGACAGATTTTTGAAAATCAATAAGGTTGTTTTTTTAAAAGAAGCCATTGCATATTATTATCAAATTTCAATTGACTATCATAATCCTGGACAAGCTTAAAATTAGTAATATTTGAAAGAGATGCAAATAGTCTTTGTTTTCCATTATTTACTCAGTCTTTGCAACTATATTCAAAGGCAGCACGCCAAACATGATTTTAAATTATTTAGTAAAATTAAACATGTAGTAATTGAGTAGTAGATCCACTTACATTCATTAAATATAAATTTCTATAACATAGAAATCAGTATGATGTGTGGCAGAGATGGAATTTTTATGATTGCAGTGTATCTATACCCTGACAGAAAAGTTTCCTCTTAGTCTTTAGATTCGGTGAAAAGATTTCATGTGGTGTATCTTATTATTTAAAAGTTATTCTGTTATTTTGGGCCTTCATCTGAGACATTTCATCTGAGACTATTTTAGGACCTCATGTGAACAAAATGATATAAGGTACAAAATCCAGTGTAGCTTCTATGCTTTACTTATAGTGAATAGTTTTTCTATTCAGGATTAAATATTTGTGATTAAGTCCCTAATGTCCAAAGTAAAATTTCAGGCATGTAAATGTCTTTCTTTGTGTAATGTGAATCACTCAGCAATCATTTATTGGGCATCTACTATATTCAGAAGAAAATAAATGTTTAAAGATTTAATGTATAAAATAATGATCAAATTTAAGAAAAGATAGACTATGTGAGATAGGAAAAAATATATAAGTGTGCCAAATACTATAGGAAGAAGGAAGATAAATGACTAGATAAATTTAAAGCATGCTTAGTTTTAAAATAGATCCAAATTTAAGCCAAAAAAATGTTAATTCTGAAAGAACCAAATACTAAACTAGTCCTCAATTTGTCTGGTGTATATATTTTTAATATTTATTTTTTAGTTGTAGATGGACACAATACCTTTATTTTATTTTTATGTGGTGCTGAGGATCAAACCCAGTACTTCACTCATGTTAGGTGAGCATTCTAGTTCTGAGACACAACCCCAGCCCAAAATGGATCCAAATTTAAACAAAATAACACATGTTAATTCTGAAAGAATCACATCCTAAAGTAGTCCTCAAATTGTCTGATGTATTTTTTAATAATACTTCTGGAAAATAACAAAAGTCCTAGAGAGTAATGGTCTATTTAATTTTAAATAGTCAATAAATATATAAAATATGTTAAACTTAACATAAAAGAGTATCTAATATGGGAAAAGAAGTCCCCTGACAGTACTAAGTGTTGGCAAAAAATGTAGAGCAACCAGTACAGTCCTACCTGTTGATAAGAGTAAAAGCTGGTACTGCAACAAGTACTTTGGAAACCTCATTGGCTATTATGTAGTATTGGGGGTCATATTCATATTATATGATATAAATTTTACTCTTAGATTTATAACTAATAGAAATCCACACATAATGTGTGTCAAAGACATATACAAGAATGTGAATAGTAGCCTGTTCACCATATCCCAAGTTAGAATAAACCAAAATGTTCGTGAATCATAGAGCAGATCAATGGTAATCTAATTGTACATTGGAAAACTGTACAGCAATGAAAATGATGGGCCTTCAGCTACGCAAGCAAAAAGAACATTGATGATCTTGCAAACATAATCATGAATGAAATTAGTCAGATACACAATTAAACAAACATTTGATTCCATTAAAAATAGGTGAATATTAATCTATGGTGATATAAATCAGTATGTAGGTTTTATCTTGGCCATAGTGAGAATATTGGTAGAGAGGAAATACTGGGAATCTTCTGGGTGCAAATCATGTAGTATTTCTTGGTCTGAAGTGTATTTACAAGGGTATGTTCACTCCATGAAACCAGTGATATATTTATAGTCTGTATGTATTTATACATGTGCCATCCCACAATAAAAACTATCTTAAAAGCATCATCAACAGTGTGTGTGTGGGGGGAGCTCATTAGCTACAAGAAGAAATTATGCAAATTGACCTGTTTCAAATAAATGTACCCTAATTAACTTCTCTCATTCTGTGGCATGTATTTTCATGCTCTCTGGATGTACTATAATTTTAGGGTTGTTTAGTTTGTTGAACATTTTCTTTATGTTTAATATTTTTGAGGCAATCTGTTCAAGATATGCTGATGTACCACAAAGTCATAGCAAAGGGAAATTTATTTCTTTATTTTTGTAAAAAAAAAATTTATAACTTTATTTATTTACTTTTTATGTGGTGCTAAGGATCAAACCCAGTGCCTTACCCGTGCTAGGCAAACACTGTACCACTGAGTTATAGCCCCAGGCCTGGAAATTTATTGTTTATATTTTATATTTAGATATACAATTGACCTAAAATTAATATTTGTATAAGATGTGATAAAGAAATCAGAGGTGGGGATCAATCACCAAAAAAATCATAGGGAGATCAGTAGATGAAAGGGACCAAGGGGTAATAGGTGGGGAGAGATGGGGGAAGTGCTGGGGAGTGATATTGGTTAAATTATATTTTTATATTGTGTGCACATATGAATATGTAACAATGAATCCCATCAATATGAGCAACTAAAATGTATCAATAAAAATTGTGGGGGAAAATAGGAGATGATGATGTTTCGGGATTGATTGCTTATTTATGTAGTAAATATTATCACAGCAATGGTGCCCCCCCCAAAAAAGAAATTAAATTTCAGTTTTGTCCTGTAGAATTAGTTTACTAGATATTGTTTATATAACAGCCATTACATTCGTCTTGGTACATTAGTCTAGTCAACAAGGGAGGCATTTGAACCTAAGCTTCCTCTTCAGGAGAGTTCATATGTTTCAGGTTTATCCCTACCAGAGATGGAATTTCAACTGAAACCTGCTGGGTAGGCTTAAACTCAAAGGTTCTCTTCTCAGTTTTGGACTACTCAGATTTCTGCTTGACTCAGTTTCTGCTCTGTCTTCTAAGTCATTAACTAGTGCTTGCAAACTGCCAAAGCCTTCAGAATAAAAGAGGTACTGAAGGCTAGAACATCTTTCCTGTTACATTTCCTTCAGGATATTGGCCCTTGAACTTTTTTCCTGCCTTTTTTTGGCTTTCCCATGTCTTAAAGAAATGTACAATGTTCTGGTTGTTTTAGGTCAGACTTTTCTTCTGCAACAATGTTATCTGCCACTATCAGAAGTATAAATTATTTTGTAATAGTAAAACATATGTATGCTTCAATATTGGAGCAGGACAATTGGAACTTCTGGTATTCCCAGTCTGAAATATATATTTGAAATTTCCCAGATTTATGGAGATGACTTAGGTCCCTTCTTACTTTCATTCTATCCCTGGTTGATATTAGTCACTCAACTGGTTTTAATCTCTATCTCTATTCTGATGAACCTCAAGTATTTACCTATAAATGAAATATATCTCCTGAAATATAAGCCATAAATCTAAATACCAACTGAATTTTTCACTCGGATAATTCACAATTGCTTCAAACACATGTACACATAATTGAATTACTCATCTTCTATCCCTTCTTTCAAACAAAGCCAGATCCTTCTCCTTTATTTGCTACCTCAGTGAGTATTAGGAACTTCTCCCAGCCATATACTTGCTAATTAGCCTCAGTTCCTTACTCTCATATCTAATCCCTCTCTGAATCCTCATATTTCAACCTCATTATTATATTTCTTTGAATCTTTTCATTTTCTGACTCCATAAAATGTGAGCTCTTTCTGACATCTTGATGATAGTTAGAAATTACGATATGGAAATTGAGAGAGGGCCAAGAACTAGAGTTAAAACTGTCGGTTAAAGCTGTGAGTTAGACTCCTACAGATTAGGGTTGAAGTTTTGAGAGTTAATAACAACTAAGGAAAGAACATGGAAGAAAAAAAGACAAGTAGGTAGAAGATTTATATGTGGTGAAAAGAGAAAGCATCTCTTCCCAAAGACCCCAAAATAAATTCACACTAAGATGAACAAGCATCAAATATCATGGGAAGGATCCATTGCTTGTGTGGGCTAATTGTATTAATGAATGCAAAGTGGTCAAAAATGAGGACTGACCATCTGCTCCCAAAGAGTTCTGAGGGTAGGGTAGAAATTCAGGTGCAATTCTGAGAGGCTGCATTAAGAACAGGGACTTGTAGTGATTTACTTGCAAAGAGTCAAAAGGTATGGGTAAACAGGAAGTTGACATTTCCTCAAAAACAAATTCCATTGAAGCATAATTATAACTATGTACTACATACAACCATTAATTAACTGAGAATGCTCAGACCATGGAGCATTTCACCTTCTTAACCTTTCCTTCAGGACAGCAGTATGGATACCTATTAATAGCCATGCTTTTTGTTCTCAGGCAGGTCCTGCATAAAAGGTTGAGCCAGCCCTCCCTGTGAGGAATCATGCCACTCAGAGGCCGTTGATAAGCTTATTTTCCCACTTTATTTGCTGTATTTTTTCCTCTCTAAAGAATTTGGTTTTGGACTTGATTCCTATAGATTATTATCTCCCTTGAGTTTCTGTTTTATAGTGTTCCTTTATGCATCTCTTCCCTGAATTTTTGCATGTGTAAAAGTATTGTCTTTCTAAATCTCTTCCCAGGAAAATTATTAGTTGTGAAATCTTAATTACTCCCCATACTGCCTCACTGATTTCAATACCACAATGACACTATTAGACTCTAAGAGAATTTCTGCCCACTTTCACATAATGGGTGGTGCTCATGAGAGACATTTATCAAATTACAGACTTTTATATTTTCTTAAGCAAATGAAAATTCAAACAGGTCTTAAACATATACAATAATAACTTGTTTTTAAAGGTTTTTTTTTTTTTTTCTGCCAGTTAGTAATGAATTTTGAGTGGGTCATTTCAGGACACAGAAGTATTTCTTTGCAGTGTCCCACTTGTCAGCCTGTAGTGGCCCATTCATGGGCCATGCTTCCAAGACAGAGAGATTCATAGAAAACTTCACCAAGATGTGGAGATGGAAAATGGAAGATTGAGAGAGGCATGTTGATCTGGGAAAAGAAGGGAGTAAAACCAATGGTAGAAATAAGGATGCCATAATACCAATGCCATAATGGGGTGGCATGAAGATGAGACAAAGGAAAATGCTTTGTTAATGTGAGGGAAATTCCTTCAACTCTTTCAGGACTATACTGATGGCGAACTTCTAAGGGACTGAAGTCTGTATCCACAATATTTCTAGATTTCTCCAGTATATGATCTGTTTCAAGACAGATTTTTTTTTTTTTAAATTTTAAGGAGTTAACTATAGGCTCTCTTCTGAATGTATTCATTTTTTCCTCTTTTTTTCCCCATTCATTCATTCATTTGCACTTAATTTAGAAGGCATTGGCAATTTTATCTTTTCTTGATCATTGTTTTTGGTCTATAAAATCCAATTTGAAGTAAATATATCAACTTCCACATTATAAAGAGTACTTCCATTTATTTAATGCTTAAAACGTCCTTGACAAGACAAGGTAAATGGTTTCAAAGTCTTTCACTGACACTTTGTGGCAAATGGTGGAACTACAGGTTATTTTGGAAAATTTTCTGAAATGACTATTATTTTATATGTGCACAATATAACAAATATCTATAAATTGTTACTTCACCTATTTGTATACATATGGATAGATATAAATAGGTAGGTAAATTAAATAAACAACCAAGAAATTGCAAAATATTTCAATAGCATGCTAGCACATGAATAACTAAACTTCTGTGGGAAAATCAGATGACTGCTTTCCTTGATACTGCATTAATATATTGAAACTACTGAATTTTGAAATTTTTTATCTTTTACTTTAGATGTTAGTAGACTTAAAATATATACATTCATAAAATTAGCTATTAAGATCACTCCTGGGCATTTCCATTCAGTGTTAAAGATTTTTTAAGGAACATTCTTACCCATTAGAAGAGTGACTATCATCAAAAATATGAAAAATTAAAAAGTGCTGAGATATCTAGAACAAAGCATTGAAAACATGCAGTAATACACTAGTTATATACCATTCACAGTCACATCTCAAAATCATGTTTTATGGAAAATTATTACATGATATTTCAAGGACCAAATAGATGTTTAATAAGATATGCAATCTTAGTCATGCAGTTTATATGTTGTTAATTAATTCAGAATAGAAGTAGACTAATAGTATCACCATAGTTTCAGTTTTTTCTACATATAACTATTGGTTTTGAAAAATTAACTCTGTCCATATGTGATCTGAAAGATTTTAAAAACCAATTTATTATAAAGCAAATTTATCATAAATGTAGACAATAGTGGCAAAAAACTTTTATAAATTCATATTTTGCTTTCCTGTTTCAATGTCAGTTTAGTCTCTAGTTTTAGGTCCACACAGTCACAAGCAAATAGATCAGTTCATTTCTAAAGATTATATTTGTGTGCTCTTTTAAAAATCCCTCTGAATCATAGCCTGTGGAGGTTCTTATGCAGCTTGAGCCACCTCCATCTGTTTGTCGTACAGACAAAAAGCAAGAGCTATACATCATCATATTCTTTAAAAAAAAAAAAGACATGATAAGACAAGGGAAAGTAGATTTTTATCTTCTTGGCACATCTGCATTTCAGAAATCTCTATTCAACAAAGTCCTTGTTAAAGGCAGATCTTCATGCAATCTGCATTCTGGTCTTCTATTATCTTCTTTCACCTCTTCATGCTCAATTTCTTTCCCCTGTTCCTGGTTGAGAGTGCAGGTTTTTAATTGTAGAAACTACAAACAGACCTTAATATTTATATATGATGTCATTCACAGAACTGATGTCAAATGTACTATCCAATTCAGGTCTTGGGACTTGCCCAAGTTCTCCAGAAGGCAGTGTATAGAGAATGACAAAAAGTAGCTTACTATGTCAAGAGAACATTGAGAAGCAATTGAGTTCTCAGCTCTCAGATTTCATTCAAAAGAAATGGAGAAAGTAAATACTCCTTTCTGTCATTTGGGTTTTCCTTTCCTTTTAAAGACTTTTCATTTGGGAGAATGTGCCATACCAAAGTACCAAACTATAATTTTATGAAAGTCAATTTAATTAATAGTTATTGCAAAGTTTTGTTCTAGGAAGCATTGGGGGTTGGAGATGGGGGTTGTAAAAAACAAAACAAAACAAAAAACAGTAAGGAAAAGCGAATGGACACCTTATAATGATAAAGAGCCTCTGTGACGGTAGGTAGACAAAAAAAAAAAGATACCAAAAGGGTCCATAATGATCTGCAATTTTAGAATATAATTCGTGACCATGAAAGGTGAAAAAGTGTTGTAAAGAAGAAAGAAACCATGGTGAGTTAGGCTAATTAGGCCATGGTTCGTGAATCAGAAATTTCTTTGTTCTGTTGGTTTTGGATAGTTCTGGGAAGCACTAACTTAGTTGAAAAGGAGATTTAAATCAACTGTGGGCAATGCCAGACAGAAGAAGGACATGAGAAATGACCTGTACATAGAATATGTTTGATTAACAGTGAGATATCAAACTTATCCAGGTAGTCTGAATATTATATGGGGAGCCTTGCCAGATACAAGGGGAAGACCCCCAAAGGTAGAATGGTAACCTGAGAGTTTTATACTTAGTTGAGAAGAAAAGAGACATCCTATCAAAATAATATAATTTTAGTGAATAGCATTATTAGATAAGATACACAGGAATAAAGACAGATATACTGTAGAGGAAAATATTAGGTGGTCTGCACTATTGTAGCTAATGGTTCCATGGATATGACATTGGGTATTTGCAATAGGAAAAGAAAGATTGTGATAGAGCTTGGAGATATTTTGGAGATTTCAAACATTGGCCAGTAGAAAGAAAAAGGAAAGAAATTAAATTTCCAATTTCAGGAAAAGGTGAATTTAATTTTGTATCAATTTGGTATGCTATCAGAAGAAGAAGGTATTCACTTTGTGAATTTTGTACTTGAATGGGTGGGTTAACAAATGAATGTTAGCTTAACAAAAATTTAGGATATTTGCACCTGGAGATGTGTGTACAGTTTTGAATATGTCATTTAGAAGAAGATACTCATAATCTGGAATGTGTCATAGATCAGCAAAACTCTGTATATGAAAAACTACAATTCCTTTTCCCAGCAAAACAAAGCCCTGGGAAGTAAGCATAGCCACAATATATAAATATTCAAATGAACATAATATAAATACTACACCTAAGCTATTTTAAAATAGTATAGTTGTAATCTAGCATAAAATCTAAATTCAGTTTTTTCTAATTGTCCCAGTAATATTCTTTATAGATTTTCCCCCTTTTTACCTCCTGAGGATTCAAAGGTAAAGACAGTGTAACATTTACACAAGAAAACCAGTTTCTAGTCATTAGATACATATATGATCCAAAGAAGTGTGACTTTATTCTTAAGAAAGCTTACAAGATTTGTAGTGTCTTAATAGAGAGCAACCCAAGAAATCATCCTGCTCCTTGCTGCTTCGGATAGATCTCACCTGGAAACGTGTGTGCAGTTACAGATGGTTCATTCAGAGCCATTACTGATCCTCTAGAGTGTGTTCAGAACAAAAGGACCATGGTGATGTGGGATACAGAGCCCCTCAGGTGCACATAATGATTCTGGAGATCTTTAAAAGGGTGAAGCAAAGGCTAGGGAATGAAAAAAAAAAAAACTGGTCTTTAAATATTTGAATAAATACTGTTGTAGTTTGAAATCTGCCCCCTCCACCACCATATAAATGATGAAATCCTAACTTCATTAGCTCAGAAGGTGACCTGATTTGAAAATGGGGTCATTATAGATATAATTTTTAAAGATGAAGTCATATAGGGTGAGCCTCTCCAGCCTGATGGTTATTATTCTAAGACGGCCACGTGATGACAGAAACCAGGATGACCCACACCTGATGATCAGAGCAGAGACTTCATTTACGCAGCTGCCCAAAATGTCAAAATCACCCAAGTAACCAGAAAACCTTAAGAATCTGGGGAGAGGCAAAGAAAGATTTCCCTGCAGATTTTGGAGGGAGCATAGCCCTGCTAATACCTTGGTATCTGATTTATGATCTCCGAAACTGTGAGACAATAAATTTCTTTAGCTTTAAGATGCTCAGTTTTTGAAGTAGCCCTAGAAGACGAATGCAGGTACAAGTTTAATAATTAGGTAAAGTTTATTCCTTGGGTTCTAAGAAAGAATTAAAAATGAGTAAGCAGAAATAAAGCGAAGCAGGTTTCAACTCAACAAGAAAAATAACTTGTATGTAAGTATGTAAGAAGGACTGGGGATGTGGCTCAATGGTTGAGTGACCCTGAGTTCAGTCCCCAGTACCTGCCTCACAAAAAGGAGTATGTAAGGATGACCAAGTTGGGGGGATGAGATTTAAATAGAAGCTCTCGTGCATATAGTTGTTGTTGTTGTTTTTTTTTCTAAGTTAGGTTAACTTCTCTATTCTTTTTTCTCATGTTGAAAAGAATGCTTATAGTATTCACTTCATGGTGTTATTGCTGTTAAACTAGTTAATAATTTAAAGTACCTTATACAGGCATGGCATGCAATAAGTACTAAAGGAGTGTTTGTGGAACATAGACTTCCTTTAATGTCAGTTAGATGTAGTGCATTAACAGTCTTCCCATCTCTGCTTTTCCTCATCTCCAAAATATGAAGAGCTGAAAGTCAAACCAGAACTAATTGCATTTTTCAAGGCCTATGTTCTTTTCTAGATCCAAGTTTCCATGATTTAGGCCATATGTTGAACAAATATCAGAAATATGATGTTTTTTTGCCAATTTTCTCCTTACAAACTGTGACAATGTGTTTGTCAGTTGCCTAGGGTGTGTGTGTGTGTGTGTGTGTGTGTGTGTGTTTCAAGTGTTTATGAGAAATAAATCATGCTACAGCATCATTTTAAAATAATAAAGTATCATTTACCTAGTTAAGGCTCACCTGAGTTTCTGGGTATTATGTGCAGGTGTTAGAGGAAGAGGTGAAATATTAAAAATTAAATCATCAGAAAACTAAGTAGTTTATTAAATTGACATCAACTGGTAGCTGATGGCCAATTTCAGCCTTAGAATCTGATAAAAGCATATCCTACCATATAAGACTCTTAATAAATGGCACATGATAATCAAAAAGAAAAATCTTACTCCGTAATGTAAGTTTAACAAAATGTACTTTTATTTCTACCCTCTATAAGGTTACTAATCACTGTATCATTTGGGTGCATGGGTGACATCTCTGACAGGTTAATAATACCCCAGACACAATCACAGCTACTCTCAGTAAAGCAAACCCATCAATAGACATGGACACCTATATAATTTTGGAACCAGTGATTTTGTAAACTTTGCACACACCAGACAAGCGGAAGACCATGAATAGGGGAACTGGATGTTCTTTTAGGAAAGAGCAACTGAATGAGATAGCACAGCTTTTAAACTGGGGATGTTCTACAAGGCAATGAGGGAGGCCCGCTGTGAGAGTACTGAAAAACAGGTTTGATTTGAGGGTGATGTTTGGAGACCATCAAGAATAAAAAGGAGGGAGGATAGAGTTTCCAAAAGTTATGTGTGTTTTGTTACAGCTCCCTCATTTTCATGAAAGAAGGCAGCCTGTGTGGTGAAAAAGCCAGCTTTTCACTTGGAACTAAATCCCAGTCACTGTAGTTTTCTATTTCATGAGCCATGTGTTCTTAGACAAGTCTCATGAATTCCCTATGTCTCAGTTACCTCACATTTGCATGTGGGTGACGTCTTCCCTTAGGATTGTTGTGAGGATTAAACAACTTAAGTATATGAGCATTCCAGCTCAGTATTTGGCAATAGTAGGGGCTGAATAATTGTTGGCTCTTGACTTTTAAAGATACGACTTTTTTCTCTGTTAGAAGTTCCAAATGCAGTTTAACAGATTTGGGTAAAGATCATGGATGTTGCAAACCATAACAGTTGGTTGAAAACCACTGGCTGCTAATTCATCTTAACTATCAAATATTTTTTGAGGCCCTTCTGCATTGCTGAGTGCTGGCAAAATAGAGGCTAAATAGAAGATTATTATTTAAGTTCTGATAGTTGCAACTCAAACTCCAGTGGAGAAAAACACAGCCTTATGATTGATCGAAAATTATTTAGCAAGGCAAATGAACAGATTTTTGAGCATGTAACTCAGCCATCCACACAGATTGACTAGTTCAGTTTAAAACAGTACAGGTTTCATGACCTTGCCTTTTCACTGTAGGGACTTTAAGAAGTGTTAGCCAGATAGACAGCATTACCCTATCCATCCCTGCTTCTTTTGCTTGCTTACTGTTCCCTTTCCTTCTCACATTAGTTTGTGTGGCTGTGTGGAAGAACCACCACATGAGGACAGTGACCAACTACTTCATCGTCAACCTCTCTCTGGCTGACGTGCTGGTGACCATCACCTGCCTTCCAGCCACGCTGGTTGTCGATATCACAGAGACCTGGTTCTTCGGACAGTCCCTCTGTAAAGTGATCCCTTACTTACAGGTAATTCTTTTATTTTATTTTCAATTCAAACACAGACACTACCAAAAAAATATTTTCAATAGTAGCTAACTGTGGCCTTGGGTAAACTAATGAATAGAGAAAGAATTATACTTTGCTAGGAACTGGCAGACTTAAGGAAGATAATACTTGAGATTTTTCTGGAAAAACAAGTTAAGGTCTGAGTACAAAACAGAGACACAAAGCTGTTAAATTATCTTTATAGTGTTACACAACTATTTGGCTTCTTTGATTTCTAATCTCACCATTGTTAAATAAGGAATTTGAAAAAAATTAATGATTAAGTTTCTTCCAGTACAAATAATAGGATATCTGTTTTTACAATGGTTTCTTTTCACATGGAGGAATTAAGAGCTGTGGGGTCAAGCACTACAGTGAACAGGTTTTGGTGTTGTTCTGGGGCTAACTGGTTTGGAAATTGTTTTGCTGTTCACAAATGGCATGCTATCAAGTCAAATACTCAGACTGTTTGCAATTCACTTATTTTACAAGGATGAAATCTTTAATGAGATCTATCTCATATGTTGTTGTGACAGTTTGCTTAGATAATTTACATAAATGCCTTTGCAGAGTGATTACCCTCTGATGATCTTGTAAACATAATATGTTCTCAATAAACCTCAGTTATCAACATCGTTATTGCATGTTTTATTAGTCAACAGCAAGGGCAGGTTTTCTATATTTAATTGCCATATAAGACCTTAAAAACAAATACTTTAAGAGAGTAATCTTCTAATTCATCTTGTAGTTCTGAGACCTTTGGGGGAAAAATTTCCCATGATAGTGGCCACAGCCATACTATTTAAACATAGATTCCCTTTTAGGAACTGGACAGTAAGTGAAATGGTGGCTATTCAACCTGTCTTCCATAGTCTTCCTCCACCTCTTATCTTATTCTCTCCAGTTTCCCAGGCAGGGATAATAATATTTACAGGAAGAGAAAATGGCTTCTGATAACAGAAAGTCGGGGGAGACCACAAATAGCTCATTACTGGAAATTATATTGTTTGGTCTTTTAGAACTGAAATGTTATATGGGATTTTCAGCTCAATAGTTCTTCAGTGACCTCTTATAAAGAGAAGTGATAATTTTTAAGGTCAGACATCATTTGCAGAGTAATGGAAAATGCCCTAGAAGTTGTAAGCATCATGCACATATGTTTAACTGTAAGGTTAGTTTGGGTCAGCCTGCTGCAAACCATGATGAACTGTAGCAAAATTTTTTTCAAGAGATAGTAAAAGGAACAACAGACAGATGAATACCTTTGACAGTGTTTGCATAGAGGCACTGGGAATATTCTAAGGAGCAAAGAATTCTAATATTCTACTGCCTGTGGTACTTCCAGAAAACTTTTATTCTTTTTGGTGCCAATAACCACCAGGAGGAAATGATGGGGCTCTTGTAATTTTCAGAATGGCTCCAGTTACCCAGATTCTTCAGCTAGCTAAGAGTGTCTTTGTGTTTTCTCTGTGAACCAGAAGCTTTAGTGGGGAATGGAGTGATGAGGAGCGGTTCATCACTTTATAGCAGGTGCAGCCCTATTCTGATGCATAGCAATATCCTGCTATGGAGCAGGTATTTCAGATGTCCTGTGAGCACTAAAGGACACACAGGGGGAGCAGCAAGGAACCAGTAAGTGATGCAAGCAGGCATCTCTCCTGAATTCACTGACAGTGGTCATCCATACCGCATGCTTAACTGCAAGTCCTGCAATTAAAGGAGCATCCTCAGTTCTACTTCTGTATAAACAGTGTCCAGTTAGTTGATTCCACAGTTGATTCTCTTCTCCACAAGTCATGGAGGAAACAAATGAGTAGTCACAGAATGGAAATGACTACGTCTCTCCATTCACTCATTCAACATCACTTCTTAACATACAAAGAGTTTCATGCACTGACAAAACTTATGTCTAAATTCTCAATATTTATTGCTTCCTTTCCATAGAAGTTTTCCAAATGTCACAAATAGTGCCAATGGATAATAAGCCTTGAGTAGTTTTCCCCTAGATGTGATATTCTGAAGCTAATGAATTTTATCTCTGAAGTGATATTTATGTCCTATTTAATATTTTAAAACATTACATAATTTCCAGCCACATTTTAAGGTTATTTGGTTCGACTTAAGATTTGTAGGGCATTTACTAATTTTCTATGATTTATATGTTCTTTTTCTTCTAAATACAATACAACCTTTAGATTTATGAGTGATATACTATTACACTTTGGCAAAGACTCAAACAACTTAATAATCTCACAAACGTAATAAAGCTTAGCTGAATAATTAAAATGACCCTTTTATATTTTTAATAATTTTATAATTCCAAGACCATTAACATTTAGTAGAATATTGACTGAAAATAATCATGCATTTCACTCAATGACAGGAACAGATGATTATTTTTCAGAGTGAATTTATTTTTTAAAATACACTGTATAACGGGCTCTGCATAGGAACTGCCAGAAAAAGAACAAAATCCAAGTGAGATGTAGGTGGTGCATGTAGGGTGGTAAGACAGGCTTTCTTACTCCCTCAGTTGTTATATTTTGCTACTTTCTAATCTATGAGTGCCTATCATCCAAATTTATGATTTGACAAGATTTCTATTCCTACCTGTCATGGACCTTTGAGATTCTTTTGGCATACCTTTATGCTAGCACAAAAAAAAAAATCCTTTTCTACCAAAGGAAGTCCTCAAGCATTGCCCTCTGCATTGGTGCCTCTAGGATGAGTGACACCAAGAACCTGAAGGCAGAACCTGCTCCCATCATCTCACGTTCAACAACATTCATAATTCATACTAGACTCATTTCTCAAATGACTTACTATCAGGATAACACAAGCTAATATCAGCATGTAAATGAAAAAGGCACCAAGAAGTAAACTCCTAGAAGTGAAAATCAGCAACAAAGCTCTCATTTATAATCACTTAAGGTAAGATGAAATTTTATATCCCCTCAAGAAAATCTTGTAAATTGGATGTTAATTGCATACTGGTGTGCCTTATACACCTGCAAATATGGATGTAGCAAGAGTGAATATTAAATCACTGATTGTCAAGGGTGCATTCAATGGATTCTGCTGTGAGGATCACACCAGCATATTCTCTCCCTTCACTATACAAAACAGATGGCGCTGCACCCTGGGTACCTCTTTGGCACTGGACATCAGTCTTTCAAGTTAGCTGGTATGAATTGATTATTAGTATATAATAGTAGTGGTAAATACTAGAAATGACATTCAAGTTTGAAGTATGCTACTTCTATCTCATTCATCCAGGTTGATTAAAATTCATGAATAATAAATTACTAAGCCTTGATGAACACTTTATACTTCTAATTGCTAGGGAGGATAAATATAGCCCTGACCCAGTAGATATGAAAAAAAATCAACTGCAGATCAAGACTGCCATAGTGGATTTCCTGGGTTAGCAATGGAATTAAGAGGTTCTAGGTACTTGATTCATTTTTAATAGGTCAAGGGAGGAGTGGGATTTAGAGAGGAGAGGAGAGGAGAGGAGAGAGAGAGAGAGAGAGAGAGAGAGAAAGTAAGTTAGTTGAAGGCACTCTAACATAGCACAAAAAATTCTCAAGAATCATAAGCCTGTCACTTATGTGACGGTCTTGAGCTCATATTTTGATCTCAACTAACTCTCTCTACAATTCTATTTTGTGTGCTATTATCATCCACATTTTATAGAGGAATAAAGCGGTTAGTAACTTACCCAATACTACCAGATGTGCTTCTTGCCTAGGAAACCTAGTTTTAGAATTGATCCAATTACAACTTTCTGTCTCTCCCAAAGAGATTCAAAAGAATCAGAGTTGATAGAAATCTCATCTTGCTGATTTTTTTTCCATTTAACAGATGTACACATACACACATAGTCCAAAGCTGTAAAATATTGTCTGACCCAATATTTTGTAGTCCACTGGTGGAAGAGTAAGAATAGACTAGTCACCCTAACAGTTAACCCAAAGCCCTTTCTTCTCTTCTGCACTGAATCTTAGCTCCCTTTCATTTATTTATACCTGTAGTAAATGCATTAACAATGAGCATCCTTATGTATGAAGTAATTATACCTATCCTTGCTGCACACTATGGGATCAATACAATTAAGACAGAAAAGAAGAGGAAAATGATTGGATTATATCTATTACTTTACATTGAGGCTTTCCCCTATTAATTGAGTAAAAAAAATATGCGTTAATTACATAAAGCACTTTAAATGCTGTGCTAGGTTTTCAGGACACAGTTGTGGAAAAAAAATAACTCTTTCTGCCATAGGGTTTTGTTGCAATAGAGCATACACACAAATGAACAAATTAAATAAGTAATCCATCATATGACTAGTACTAAGAAGAAAATAAGAAGGACCCTCTATTTTTAAGGGTGAATTTTGAGACTAATATCAGGATCAATGTTTCATTCAGTATAGAAGAATCCATTAAACATATTACATTTTGTGTGGAAATAAGATTAAATGCTTATTATTTCCTTAAAGCTCCAAGACAAAGAATCATTTGTGGTGGTAGTATTTAGAAATCTGGACTGCTGGACTGGGTGAACCTAATCTGATTGTTAAGAGGCAAATTGTTTATTCTAACAGTAAGCAAACTATGGTAAGGAGATCCATATATAGAATTCTCTTGTCACATGACTCATGCCTTTATTTGGATGAAACATATTAGATATCAAAGTACAAATATCCCTTATTATCTGAAAATATGAAATGAGGTACCCAGAATTCAAGTATGAAAATTGAATATAATTTCAATCAAATCCTACATGATGATTTAGAGGAAAGACATGTTATGTTATTGTCTTTAAGTGAAAGAGAATTTTTCAGTTCATATCACTCATATAAGTTTTATTTCTGTCCATCCAAGGATATGATTTCCCCTGTCAATGGCTAAGTGGGTAAACAGAATCATGATAGTAATCGTCATAGTAATGTTAGTAACAGACTTCTATTTTTGTTTCTTCTTTTTTACATAGCTTTCTTTAAATAGAAATCACTTGCATGATTGCTTTTTGGCAATCTTGGTTGTGCTACCTTTGTAATATGGTAAATATGCTATAATCAATGATTTTGACACTTGATGCTTCTCCTGTACTTTGTTCTCTTCCTCTAGACTGTGTCTGTGTCTGTGTCTGTCCTAACACTGAGCTGCATTGCCTTGGATCGATGGTATGCAATCTGTCACCCTTTGATGTTCAAGAGCACAGCCAAGCGGGCCCGGAATAGCATCGTCATCATCTGGATTGTCTCCTGCATCATAATGATTCCTCAGGCCATAGTCATGGAGTGCAGTACCATGCTCCCCGGCTTAGCTAATAAAACCACTCTATTTACAGTATGTGATGAGCGCTGGGGAGGTAAGCACATTATGGCCCATGAGCTGACATTAACATTACACCTGAAAACCAAAAATAGTCATTATAAAGCTGGGCTTATATATCTCACTGGTATTTGTTAATTTGGTTTTGCACAAGTGTGAAAACCAAGTTGAAACCCAAAACAATTTTATAGAATAATTCCACCTTAGTCCTTTGAAAATGTTATATGCACTATTATCCAGTGTCCAAATTTTTCAGAAAGGAAATGAAAGAAGAAGCTTATTCTATAGTCCAAATTTTGTTATTTTCATTTTTCTTAAATTCTATTAAAAAGCAGTCAAATAATACAAATAAAAATATATTCTAGAATAATTAGCATCTTCTAAAATGGTTGAACCTCATGTTGTCTCAAGTTTCAAATCCTCTGATGAACCTCAAATGCAACTGCTGTCTATTTTAAAACCACATCCTGGAAACATGTCCTTAGAACAAGACCAGAGGTGACTATGTGGACTTGTATTGTTCTGAGTGGTATTATTCAAATTTGCTTTCTCTCTTTTCAACACATCAGTTGATGAGTTTTATCACTGGAATAAATGTTATCTGATCAAGGAGTTATGTTAATTAGGAATCATTTCTGTTTTTCCATCTGACATGTACAATAGCAAAATTTAAATAAGCAGAAGTGCTCCTTTGGTTCAAAACTAGTAAGAATGGGAACATTTTTGTCTATACCTGGTGCTGGCACAATCCTAGATATAACAAACAATGATAGAAAGTAATCCTGCATTTCACATAGCATACAGCATTAACAAAACTATCACATGAAGGAAGAAAACAATGTGATTTCTTTCAGATAAGTGTATTGCCTGCCTCATATTTAGGCAACTTAAACATAGTAGAGTGCTTGTTTGTGAGAAAAAGGCACAGTTATGCTTATTAAAAAGATGGGTTAAAAGGCAGTGTACCCCAAGAATTGTTTATAGATATGTTATTTTCAAATGTTTGAATATTTGAATTTCTGATAATTCTGACTTTGGTGCTTTTTTTGAACACAAAAAAGGAGAAAAATCAGTAATTGAGAAATATGCTTTCATTATAGCAATATAAAATTAAAAAGACACTGGGATTATCTTATATTGTCATAAGACCTGCCAAAAACAGCAATTTCCTCCAAATTTTATTACCCCAAATATTAAGTAATCTTTGAAAAAATGTAGATTTACACTTCCTTTATAAAATCAGAATTGGTTTTCCATATTTATTTTCTGAATCATCTTCAATCTTATAATTTTTTCCTTTAATAATATAGACCAAAAAAATGAATGGAAAGTTCCAATATTGTAGGTATGTTTCATAAGTGCCTTGTGTCCCACTTATTTAATGTTCAAACAACATTATGAATATTTAGAGTGTGCCATGAATTTTGCCAGCCTGAAGAGAAATAGACTCTCCCTAAATGAGCATATTCATTATAGTGAGGCTGAAAAGCAAATAAACAAATATTTATAGTGTGATCACTATATTAATCTAATCTAGTCAAAGTGTTAGGAACACAAATGAGAGAACAAACTTAGTCCTAGCCATTTGGACAAAAGTTTACAGAGGAGTTATGAACATTTCAGCAAAGCATTAAAAATAAGTGGGAATTCTGGAAGAGGAAAGGGGTGTACCAGGAACTAGAAAACCCACCTAATGGGAACCCAACTAATGGGAATTTATCACTTCTGGAACACAGAGCAGATAGGCTAAAAAATAAAATTTGAAAAAAAGGTATGTTGAGGACAGATTGTGACATTGTGTTTCTTATACAGTTCCTTAACAATATTTGAAAAACAGCTTAAAGTTTGTTGCTCAGAATCTTTTAGTTAATGTATGACTAAATTGAGTGCTGGAGAGATAAAACTATTTGTTCAAGATTATAAAATCACATCTGCATGTAAATCTAAAGCTTCCAACTCAAAATCTGGTATCCTTGAAGATTATAAATTATGATAAAATACTCAGTTATTATTCAACATGTGTCAGGAGTATCTTCTCTATTTTGCTATTAGTTTCATTACATATTTATGGACTATCACATAAAGTTCTTATGTATTCCTAAGTAATTAAGGAGCATTAATTCCTACTAACAAAAAAGTTATAAAGCTATGAATCCTGTCCATTATTGTTATTGTTATCAATTTACTATTAATATGACAAAATGGGCACATTATTTTTTCTTGCCTTTTAGCAATAAACATAAATACAAAAAGTTCATTTCTCCCTCTGTATTATATTGCCTAACTCTTGCATGGATATTTTCTTTCATAAAAGACATTATTGAATATCTAAAAATATATACTCAGTCTTCAGAGTCACTTAAAAAAATATTTGAAATTGATTTTTAAAGAGTCCAACATTTATTTAAAATGCTTATAAAGGTCAAAATTAAGTGATATTAAATTTAGTTGAACACCCACAATATTGAACTTACTTAAAGCTGTAAATTAGCTTTTTAAATATTTAATGAAGTTACTAATCACTTAATGTTTTTAGAGGAATACAAAATAATTCCAACCAGGTGCTAATCTTATTGTTCTATAGATATATCATTTATTAAAATGATTTTATATTTCATGAGTCCTTTCAAGTAGAATATTTATAATTCCATATCCAAGTAAAGATGTTAAAATTTGGGATATGTCTTATAGTCAAAACCTAAAAACATCATAGGAAAGTACACTTTATAATGTTACTTTTCTAAATTCAAGTATCTCTAAAAGCCCAATACATTTGAACTCAATTTTAAAACTTTTGCTGTAAAATACACTATCTTATTTGAGATTAATTCACAATCTGTTTTTTTCTCGTCTTTCTCCTAAATTCAACAAATAATACAATTATAAAAGTAAACAGTGATATTTAATTTTCCTACAACCAATATCACAGTGGAGAAAAAGTCAGGAAAACCATGTGGCCAGTTGATTTATCTCTATCAAATTTCTTCTGAGAAAGTCCAGCAAATCCTGTTTTACATGTGGTAAAAAATAACTTGGAATCATGTCTCAATGGAAATATTATCCAGAACATATAACTGTTATGGATAAATGATTTCTGAAACAAATAATAGTCATCATGCCAATATTTTGTTTGTTTGTTTTTTAAAAATTGACTGTAAACCACATATTCTGATAGACACATGTATACTTAAGGAAATATGAAGTATATTCATACTACTGATTTTAAGGATCTTGGTGAATAGCTCTTCTCTTTGTATGTGTTCACTGCTCCACTGACATCAACTCATACTCCTAAGGTTTAAAAAAATTGTTTCAGAATTATATTCCTACTTTCTCGAATGCTTGGTTTGTAAATTCATGGTTCCACATGATAAAAATCTATTGAGAAGGAAGTAATTTCTTTTTGCACAGTCAGAAAAATAATCACTTCACTACTCATTTAGCAAATCTTTAATGAACCTGTACTGTTAGTCAAACATGGTTCTAAACACTAGGGATTGATGAAAAGCTCTTCTCTTGAATATTACAAGTTATTCTTTGATGGTCTGAAAAAAAAATAGTGGCACTCTTCTATAAGAGTGGCTTATTATGAGGCTTTCAAAGCATTTAAATATGTATTTGTGTGTATTAATTGGAACATTTATTAAAAACATTTGTTAGAGGAGAAGATAATAAAGCATATTAAAGATTCAGGTACATTAAATGGACCCATGAGCTTTGAAACAATGGTCAAATTTAGTAATATGACAGGAATCTATAATCTCTGATTTCAAAGATGGCTTTAAGAACTTCATTTGTTCCTTATTTTTTAGATATGTATATGTGTGTATAAACATATATGTGAAACATACACACCTATACAAAATATTTATTTAGATTGTAGCTGCCACCAAGTGAATAGAGACAAAGATTTTTTAATGGTTGTCCATCTTTGAAATGCTGGTTTCTAATTAGAATAGTCCTCCAGTGAAACACATTTTATACAGCTCCATTGTAGGTTATATATAAGTGTCATATAATGTTTAGAAGACATTGCTTATCTACTGCAGAAAGGTTTCAGAGATATTTTCAATGTACATTTTAAATTTTCAGTGGCATATGTGGGTTTCCTATTGGCCTGTGCTCTCAGCACAAAATGAGGAATTTAAGACTATCATGTTTCCCCAATTATCTATTATAACCTCCTTATTAAAACAATCTATCCTTGCCTGGAAATATAATTTTGCTTGATCAACTGATCTCCATCTCAGTGTTCATTATCATAATATGCATTTACTAGCCAATTACATATTTTTCCAACTATTCATAAGTACACTAAGCTGCAGAATAAGCTTTTGCACCCATCTGTTCAAAACCCAAAACTGTTATCACAGTGATGATATTTTTAAAAAGTTAGCTATAAAATCTACTTTCCTTCCCTCAGTCAATTTAGTCTAATGCAGACATCAGGGCTTCACAGGTATGTAAGCTTCAAAGATAAATTTTTGTTTTCTAATGTGGAAAGCTCATGTGACACTTTCTTCAAAACAAATAAAAGTTCAAAGACACTTAGGTGCCTGAAAAGTGCTGAGGTCACCTCCCAATTCCTTTGAAATTGGCCCACCAAATGCATCTCAGGCTGTAGCACTTCAAAGGGAAATACTATTTGTTATTCCTCCAGTCAGGCTGCTTGAATTCTATCACTTTTTATGTCACTGGCCGGTTTTACAGGATAAACTTGAAAGGAAGTTAGAAACTGATGAGGTAGGTGAGTGCCTTCTGCGCCAGGCAGAGCTAAAAATGACAGCTCAAATTGGTCTCTTAGACCTCCTAGCAGCACATGCATCCTGCTGTCCCTTCAGAAGATTACAGTGAAGAAAAAAACAGAGAAATAAGATATTTTTAGAAGAGAGAATACAGAGAATATTAGACTCAAGTTCAACCAACTCAGGACAACAAACTATGGAATAGAGAATATGGAGAATATTAAATGCATAGAAAGGTTTAAAATATTTTCAGTAAGGATAAAATGGATGATTGCCACATAAATGTTATCCATTATTATGGTCATTATCAGACTTAATGTTGGCAAATCCTGACAATAAATTTCCCTTATCAGAATTTTGATCACATAATTAATCTTTCATCATTCATACCCTTTCTGAAGTAATAAAGAAAATATTTCATGAAGGGGGTAGCATTACCTCTCTGTAATAGTATGGAACTAACCCTTTTGCCGATATCAAGGTCAAAATAAGGCATGTGGTTTTAGAAGGAAATGATAATAACTTTGTTTTGTTAGCATCCACTTACAATTTTATTGAGGTTTTAGGTTTAATATGAATCTTATCTGTGTAATATATACTGTTTTATTTTACATTACAGTTAAAATAGGTATATTTGTGATATATCCAAATACTAGCATAGGGAAAACATTTTCTATAGCATTTAAAAAGTCAGTGGTAGGGCAGAGTGCTTGTGCAGCATGTGCATGTCCTTCATTTGATCCCCAGCACCACAAAACAACAACAAAATAAAAGGTCAGTGATAGAAGTATTTTAGAAATGGTATAATGTTAACAGTAAGCCACAATGCCATTAAGTAACTAATTAATCAACTCTTCAGTGAAATGTCTAATTAGTAATAAACATCATTGGTGTATTTAGATTAAGGATAAATTTTTAAAACCACTACAAGCCTAAAGGAACTCATTCCTAAAAAGTGATATGCTTATAATAAAGAAAAATCCCATGTTGGATTAAAAATTAACTTTAAAAAGCTCTAAAATTCTCATTTTCATTGAAAGTGCATTCATATATTCTTCTACACATACACACACACACACACACATGTTCTTTGTTTTAAGAGAAGTTTTGTATGTGTTACAGTAAGTCAACAAAAAGAATCATCAAATGTTTATTGTATTTATTTTTCCAAAAGTTTTAGACATTTCATTCAAGACAATGGGAAACAACCTCCCAATTTCTCAGGGAATTTATATTCTAATGAGAAGGAATCAATTGAGCTTTTATTCTCTTCCCACTTTAACCAAAGATTTCCTTATTAGGCTTTGATCAAGTCAAGTCCCTTTTTGTAAATAGAAACATAACAATCCCAATTAATGTTTAGTACTTAGCGAAATAAAGGCCTTTCAATAAAGGAATATTTGATTTTGGATAGATTATGGTAGTACAAATTAGGAATGGCTAATAAGTACACAAAGTGAAATCACAACTTCACATTTGGTGTATGTATACATGTATATGTATACACATATACTGAGTAAATTTAAGTAGTTCAATATTGTCAATTATTTTTTATATCTATATGTAATGTGCTGATAAAACCATAAGAAGACTAAATGCAGACTCTGAAGGAAAAATGATTTTATTATTTTAACTTTCATCCCAGGTGAAATTTACCCCAAGATGTATCACATCTGTTTCTTTCTTGTGACATACATGGCACCCCTGTGTCTTATGGTGTTGGCTTATCTGCAAATATTCCGGAAACTCTGGTGCCGACAGGTATGTAATGCCAAATAATTTGCATGTGTTTTCTTTAGGATGTGCTTAAAATTTAAGAATGCATTGTGCCCCATACCATGCTCAGCAAAGGATCATAAAATAATGAGGCCCTAGCCATGGAAATATATGTCTTGACATTTTTTTTTAGAGTGATATGTAGGGAATACCTTAAGTCTTGTCTTAAGGAATTTAAATTTATGGCCAAAATTTAACTTCAGTGATTGGGTTGATTTTTGTCTAGGAATAACATTATTAATTTTGTTCTTTGTGAGAAGAAGCAAATAAAAATTTCTTTAACTTTTCGAAGACTATATCTAGAAGGTAATATTTTAAAATAAGATTTACATTTTAACTAATGGGTTAAATCTCCAACTTCAGAGATCTCATTTTTAGAAGGGTAGAAGAATCAAGTCTCATTTAGATTTTTAAAAACTTTAATAATTCCCAGTTGAGTTATTGCAATCTGTTAGATAATTAGGCTGTGTCGGCGAAGGCTTGTATTGCTTCACTCAAATTATTCACTTACCAAACATTCATCACGGAATGATGCTTTCGAGAAGCTAAAAGCTTCATTTTATGTCACCGAGTAACACATACAAAGGAGCAGAGTCAGATGCAGGATGAAAATCACCTTAATTATATAAGTACAGGGAACCAGAATAAGACATAGTGAAGGGGTATGGAATCTAAGACCTACAACATGTAAGTACTGAAGTATTAAGTTGATGATTTGAATGAAATCACTAACACATACTCGCAGTGGTTTATAAAGGCACAGAAAAAGAATATGGGTCAGCCTTCTATATTTTGTAAGTTGTATCTTAAAATGACACACTTCTTAAAGATGTATTTTTTAAAATGTATTTTTGTCCTTATTTAAAATTATTGTCATTACATTGAGTTTATCAGGTTAGTGAAAAGCCATGCTGCTATTCTGTTTTCTTTGACATATTTTACTGAACTGAAAGAACTTATCAGGACCACCTTAATTTGTTAAAAGGATTTCACAAACCTATTATTTGGTCATTGGGGTTGGGTCTTCATTCATGTCTAATTCGACTCTTGTCATTCAAAGCATTTTTTTTTTTAAGATCCTGTATATACTGATTGGATATGAGCAATACTTGCATCTTCCAAATATGTTGTATAATTTCCAATTTTCTCAATTTTTTGCTAAGAGGCCATTTCTTTTATGACATTTAAGTGCAACCAATAGCAAAGTTTATTAGCATTCCATTCCCCAACCTTTTTATCTAAAAAATCCCAAAATGTGAACCATTGTAAAACATGAGTGGTGATTTTCTTGATCCCAGTGAGTTTCCTCAACATTTTCCACCTACCCATGAAGCCAAGGCCACATATTTTATGGTGTTTTGTTAATGTAGCATCCCACTTCCTGGGGTGTATAATTGTGTTGGTAAGTTTTCACTGATTATTGTGCTATAAAAAGGTGGATGTGGTTTGCAGCAACAGTTCTGTGTCACTCTGTGTTTCATGTCAGGGCTGGGGATTTGCCATGGCTGTGCTCCCATTTGAGTAAACAGTGCTTCCTTAGACATGGCATGTTGGGGCTGAGAGAAGGAGCAGAAAGCTGGAAGAAATGAATAATGTGGCTTAAAATTTCTGTTGTGAGGTGGCATATGTTATGCCTCCTTACTTTTCAATAGCCGAAATGTGTCGTATGTATAATCTTTTTTTTTCAAGTTTTTGCTCTTTATTTTTTTTTAATTGGTTGTTCAAAACATTACACAGCTCATGACATATCATCTTCCATACATTTGATTCAAGTGGGTTATGAACTCCCATTTTTTACCCCAAATACAAGTTGCAGAATCACATCGGTTACACATCCACATTTTTACATAATACCATATTAGTGACTGTTGTATTCTGCTACCTTTCCTATCCCCTACTATCCCCCCTCCCCTTCCCTCTCATCTTCCCTCTCTACCCCATCTGCTGTTGTTTAATTCTCTCCCTTGTTTTTTTTTCCCCTTTCCCCTCACAAACTCTTATATGTAATTTTGTGTAACAATGAGGGTCTCCTTCCATTTCCATAGTTTCCCTTCTCTCTCCCTTTCTCTCCCCCCACTCGTCTCTGTTTAATGCTAATCTTTTCCTCATGCTCTTCTTCCCTGTTCTGATCTTAGTTGCTCTCTTTATATCAAAGAAGACATTTGGCATTTGTTTTTTAAGGATTGGCTAGCTTCACTTAGCATAATCTGCTCTAATGCCATCCATTTCCCTGCAAAATCCATGATTTTGTCATTTTTTAGTGCTGTGTAATACTCCATTGTGTATAAATGCCACAGTTTTTTAATCCATTCCTCTATTGAAGGGCATCTGGTGTATGTATAATCTTGACCATGAAGAAGGGAAGCATTCCTTATTAAATACACAGAAGGTCACAGGGCTATGGGGATCTTTTTTGCAAGCTGAGGGGTGGATAATCTGGAATACTATAGTATAAAGAAGTAAAAATGACAGACCCAAAGGCCAAACAACATGAATTTTACACCCTGACAATGTCACTTAGTAGTTACATAATCTTGTCAATGGCTTAATTTTTTTTTGTGCCTCACTTTCATCTTTAGAGTGGGGTTGTATAGCATCCACCTCACAGATTGGTTACATACATTAGACTAATTAAGGACCTAAAGCATAGAGACTGCTCATTAAATAAAATACCTTAATAGTATATGCTGTTATTTGGCTTTTAAACCAATTCTGCTTATATTTCTGAAATAATGTGTTGAATTGTTGAATAGGACTGCCTTTTTATAAATGAACCTCTTTCATAGCACTTGTAAATTACCTTATAATGACTCTTTTACTGTATTAAATTAAGATAATACACTATAGCCTTCATGTTTGTATCACTACAATTAACAATGCTCAATACATATCTGTTGCTCAATAAATGCTTTAGTTAAAAAATGAGAAGATATGAGAAAGTATTTAGGGTTTAAGTGAAGGGGGACATGGAAGAATACATTGCCCAGTTAACTCAGAGATGTTTTAAGAAAACCTAGAAAAAATTACTGTGGAAGAAAAAATATTCAGTGAGCACAGAGTAATGAAGATATTTTTATTTAGATTGAGATGCTGAAACTGCTCAGTGTTAAGAGCATCCCCTTCCACATTTTTACTCATTAGTGCATTATGCATAATAGAAACTCATATTTCCTTATTTATTTATAAATTAACATTCATTTAAAACACCTTAAGGGTGGTACCTGCCTTGTTACCATTGTATCCCCATTCCTTACGAGATGCCTCACATAGAAAGTATTCCAAAACCATTTTTGAATAAATGAATGACTACCAAGCTCCAAACAATTTATGTCTTCATAACTTAATTAAGCTTATAGTTCACAATTGCATGAACTCTAAAATACTTCAAAATTGTATTAGAGGTTCAGAAATAATCCACATTCTTGTTGATGAACTGTCCTGGTTAGTGCAAACCACATGATTCAGAAGATTGCAGTAAAATGCCTGGGCTGTGAAAGTAAAAACATTTACAAAACAGATTGGAATGGAAAATGGCAAATTCAGCTGAGCTCACTTTAGCAGCCACAATAAAGTAAATTAACCCCAAATGGGTAATTATGTAGAATTCTGCTTGAGCAACTCTCAATTTCCAACTGCTAGTGACTATAAACAGAGTTGTAAGGCATTATGTGTGCCATAGGCTACATCAAGTGAGCCATCAAATGAAGGCCTGTCCTATTTGTTTAAAATTACGGAGATGGAGGGAATCTGTTATATACTTTTGAATTGGTAAGCATAAGATTATTAGTAAGTGAACTGTGTGCCCTTGTTCAACTTTCTCAAGAACTTTAAGCCTCATTAAAAGAATTAGCTATTGCTTTGCTGAAATCAATTACTTACTTTTTTTTTTTTTTTGACAATATGACTTAGAAAACTCAACAGACTGTTCTCTAAAATCTTCTGTTTAAGAACTTCTTAACGTTGGCTTGCTTGGCCCTGTGTGCATAGTGTCAGCATTATTTCCAGTTCTGATCCTTCAGAGAGTTTAACAACACTTCAATCTTCAAGACTGCATGAACTTTTGTTAATTCATCTCATAAATATTTATTAAGCACATACTGTTTCTGGTACTGCAAGAGGCATTTGGGATGAACTATAGTGTATACTTGGGTCTGAGACTATATTTCTACTTTCAGAAGAGTTTGAAAGACCTTCTACTTCCCAGCTCTTTCCTTACCCTCTTATGTCTATTTTTATTTTTTAATATTCTTCTTGGAGAACTTAAAATTAACACAGTAATGTTAAGTGATAACAAATAAGTCTAGTGTGAGAAATAGTCAATCACAATTGCAAGGCAGAATCATGAAGGCAGTAATTCAAGTCCACACCAAGAAATAAAGAGCACCAGTAAAGGTGAATACATAGGTAAATATAAAAATAGTGTACATGTATTTTATCTGTAATTATTTCTTATATCTAAATTAAAAGACACTTGCATAAAATAATAAAGATTCAGTTTATGATGTATAAAGATACAATTGAAAAGAAGGAAGAGGATGAATGTAGCTATATTGGAGCAAACATTTTGTATATTATTGAAATTAAATTGGCATCAATGCAAATTAAAACCACACTGAGATTTCATCTCACTCCAGTCAGAATGGCAATCATCCAAGAATACAAGTAACAGTAAATGTTGATGAGAATGTGGGGGAAAATGTGCACTCATATATTGCTGGTGGGACTGCAAATTGGTGCAACCACACTAGAAAGCACTATGGAGATCCTTCAGAAAACTTGAAATGGAACCACCATTTGAACCAGTTATCCCACTCCTAGTTTTATAATCAAAGGACTTAAAATCAGCATACAACTGTGATTCAGCCACATCAATATTTATAGCAGTTCAATGAACAATAGCTCAACTATGGAACCAACCTAGGAAACCTTCAACCTATGAATGGATAAAGAAATTTGTTATATATAAACAATGGAATACTACTCAGCCATAAAGAAAGATGAAATTATGGAATTTGCCAGTAAATGGATGGAATTGGAGACTATCATGCTAAATGAAATAAGCCAATTCCCCAAAGCCAAAGGCCAAATGTTGTCTGTGATATGTGGATACTATCTCACAATGAGGGAGTTAGGTAGGGAAGAATCAAAGTAACTTGGATTAGACAAAGGGGGAAGTAGGGAATGGAGGGCTAATGGGAATAGGAAAGATAGTAGAATGGATCAGACTTTTACTTTCCCATGTGCATATATTATTACATGACCAATGCAATTCTACATCATGTACAACCAGAAGAATGAGAAGTGATACTCCATATATGTATAACATGTCAAAATACATTCTACTATTATGTATAAGTAATTGGAACAAATAAAAAGAATTTTAAAATCCTTCTTTAGGAAGTATATCAGTTAATTAGCTTACTAAGTTCTACTTTGAAAGTAAAATTATCTAATTGTGCCAACCATAAGGTGATCCAATAAATTTGCCAATGAAAGGCTCAAAATAAAACCAGATTGCATATTCTCAATAATTATATTAAATATAAATAGGTGAAATGTTTTAATCAAAAGGCATAGAATATTAGAGTAGACCAAACCAACCAACCAACAAACAACTTTCTCTGTCTACAAGAGATACTCCTTATGTTTAAAAATACAAATAGGTAAAAAGTAAAATAGTGGAAAAACAATGTACCATGTAAAAAGGACTCAAAAATGAACTGAAGTGGTTATACTAATATTAGCCAAAATAAGTTATAAAAAAACATTACTGGTAAAGAGAAATAATTCATGATGATGAAAGAATCAATTCATCCAGAAGATACAAAAATTATTTATACAAATGGACCTAATAACTGAAACTCAAACAGACCAAGCAAAAACTAACAGTTTTTGTGAAATAAATAAGTAGTTCAACAATTTCAATTGAAAACTCCACTATTCCAGTAACTCTAATGAATAGAAAAAGTAGGCAGAAGATCAAAATGGAATTAGAAGATTGGAATAAGAATATCAATCACTAGACTTAACAAATATCTGCCAAATGTCACCAAAAAGAGTAGAATATACATTTGTCCCAGATGCATATAATGCATGTTTCAAGCAAATCATACGATAGGGCTTCATAAAACAAGCACTGGTACATGTTAACTGACTATAATAATAAAAAGTACAAGTTCCTATCACAATAGAATTATATTATAAAATAACCATGAAAAGTAATTTGGGAGCTAAAGATGTCGCTCAATGGTTAGAGCACTTGCTTAGCATATGAAAGGCTCTGGGTTCAATCCCCAGTTCTACCACACATATACACACAAAAAATGGAAAATTTACATATGTAAGAAAATTAAAATTAAATACTTTGAAATAACCAATAGTTAAGAGAAGAAATTATACAAGGAAAACAAGTATTTTGAAATCAATGACAATTAAAACACAATATACCAAATATGTATATAGAGTTTAGTAAAATATGAACTGAGAGGAAAATTTATATCTATAAGCATCTATTGACTTTCTCACTGAATTCTGCCAAACATTTAAATATTAATACAAATACTTCAAATACTTCACGAACTTTTGAAAATAGAAGACAAGAGAACTCATTCCTTAAGGTCAAGAGAAAGCATACCCTTCCACTAAAACCAAAGAAAACTATATTCTAATTAAATATTAACAGAGATGTCAAGTACTCAGCAAAATATTATCAAACTAAATCCAATAATGTATAAAAGGGGTTGCACATGATGACCAAGTGTGATTTAACCTAAAAATGTAAAGTGGGTCTAATAAATGAAAATCAATCAATGTAATGCATAATATTAATAGGATAAAGGGAAAAACTCACAGGATCATTTCAACAGATACAGTAAAAGCATTTCACAAAATACAACGTTCATGATCAGAGCTCTCAAAAAACTAGGCTAAAAAGAAGTTCTTCAATTTGATAAAGAACAAAAAAGGCTGAATATTGGTATGGCAGAAATTATTACCAAATTGACTTATGGAGTCAATACAATCCCTATAAATTTCTAGGTGTCTGTTTTTTTTTTTTTTTTCCTTTATGAAATAGACAAGTAATTAATACTAAAAATTAATATGTAAATATAATGAACAGAAAATAGCCAAAATGATCTTGTCTAAGAAAAACAAGTTGGAAAACTTACTTCACAATGTAAAATCCTAAGATAGCACTGTAGTAATCAAGACAGTAATATACTACTTACATACAGACAGCCAGATAGCTCCGTAGAATAGAATTCACAGTCTACAAGTAAACCTGAGTATTTATGGTCAATTTATTTTTGTCAAGGGTTACAACATAACTCACTGAGGGGAATCAGTTTTGTCAGCAAGTGGTGCTAGGACAACTGTATAACCACTCACAAAAAAATGGAGTTGGAATCCCCTCACACCATATACAAAATTTAACTTAAATAGAATCATAGGTTGAAATGTATGAGTAACACTAAAATACTTCTAGGAAAAAAAAACAAACAAACATAGGTTTCCACCATGCAGTGGCTCAGGCAAGGAATTCTTAAATATGACTCTAAAACCACAAGCATAAAATGACAAATAAATTAGACATCATCAAAATTAAAACTTTTCCGCTTCAAAGTACATCATTAGAAAATCCACAGAATGTCAGAAAATATCTGCAAATCATTTATCTGTTAAGAGACTTGTCTCTAGAATTTATAAAGAATTCTTATGAATGAACAATAAGGAAAAAAAGTGTGCATAAATTTAAATACAAATTTCTTCTATTCAAAGGTTTTAATAAAAGATATATGAATGGCTAATAAACCCATGGAAAACTTTTCAACTTTATTAATTATTAGAGAAATTCAAACCAAACCACAATATCTATGTTTTCATAATCAATGGGACAGCCTCCCAAATTTTAAAGGATAATTTTGGTTGTAAAAATGTGGAGAGATCAGATTCTTGTACATTGCCATTGCGAATGCAAAATAGGTAGCTACTTAGGAAAACATATTGATAGTTCTCCAAAATTTTAAAGAACTACTATATGACCCACCATTTCAATCCTAGGTACATGGCCAAAAGAACTGAAAACATGTCCCCACAAATACTTACACAACACTGTTCACAGCAGTATAAATAATAGTAGCCAAAAGCGGAAATAACCCAAATGTTCATCAATGAATGACTGGATAAACTAATTGTGGTCTATACTCACCACAGAGTATTATTCAGCTATGAAAAGATATGAAGTTCTGACACAAAACCACAGCATAAGTGATTTTTGAAACATGATACTAAATGAAAGAAGCCAGGTACAAAGATCACATACAATAAAGCTCTTTTCATTTATGTGAAGTATTGAGAGTAGACAAATTTATAAAGACAAAATGATTTGTGCTTACCAAGTGTGGCAGAAAGGGACAATGAGGAATGATTACTGATGAGTTTAGAGCTGTGTTTCAGAATGATGAAAATGTTTTGGAATTAGGTAGTGATGGTGTTGTGGTTGTACAACTCTGTAAGTATAGTAAAAACTACTTATTTCTACTCCTTAAAACCATAAATTTATGGTATGTTCAACCTGTTTCTAAAAAAGAAAGGAAAATTGATTTTTTAAATAAAAAATTAAAAAGATGGAGATTTCTCTTTGAAAATTCTGCTAAATATGTAAGAAGGGAAAAAGAGTTAAATGCAATTTGATAGGTCCATGTAATGAAAGAGTATAATTAAAAACTACCCAAGGTTTGTCTATGAGTGGAGGCTATATCCCTAGAAGTGCAGGAGGTGAGAGAGCCTAGTCAATGGACAATAAATATTAGTTGTCTGAAAGGAGAAAGGAAGTATATTTCTACAAGGAAGAACTAGTACCCTGAATGACAGATAAGGTTGGACCAATGGATCTGGAGATGGTCAGGGAACCCAAAAAAAGGTTTGGGGTTAGCTGAGAAGATCAGTTATAGCAGTGGCAATCCATAAGGCTATTGGCTCTTAAAGTGGGTATTCACTGTGAGAATGAAGTTAACAGAGAAGGGACAACAAACATTGTTATAATCCTTGTTGTTAGAACTTAGCATGTGGATCTTAATTCTAACACAGTAGTGCCAAGTTTTTTATTTTATTTTTTATTGTTTTTGTTTCTTTTCTTTTTTTTAATTACAAAAAGTCATAGAGTTTAATGAGAAAAAGTCACTGGGGTGTTGGAACACAATCATCCTCAAATGTTGTTGAGTGTGGGGAAAAAGAAAAAGTCCCACTTTCCCTGCCAAACAGAGAAATGTGTGGTTATTGTTTCATGTAAGACAGCCAGCACCTGTCAAGTGTCTGCTGCACTCTGTACTGATGAAATGGGTAATGAATCAAGGAACAGGGTAAGGACAAAGGAGACTTGAGACTCCTCCTCCTGGTGCAGTCATTTGTTACATGGTAAGAAAAAGTGTCATCCAAATTCTCAAGACCATCCTAGATACCAGTTTCACTCTTTGCTTCTTTTTTTTTTTTTTTTCACTTGTCTTCTTTTTCTCTCAACAACACTGATTTCTCAGGACCTTTGTTCATGTTTCAAGTTCTGTCACTGTAGTGAAACAGCTTTCACTATAGTCACCAATGATTCTTAAAGAATAATTTCCTAAAATTTTTCTTGCTTGATACTTTTACAAAATTAAACAATGGTGTTCACGGTTTCACTGTCCATATACTCCCTACCCTGACCCTTCTGTATGTCTTTCTGCATCTCTTTCCTTTAAATGGTTATCCTCTCCTTTCTGGCCATTGAATGATTCTGTATTTGGTCTCATGACAATTCTTTGCACTTTTTTAGATGTCTCTTTCCCTAGACACCTTCTTAAAGTGGTAATTGAAAATGTGAAAATCAGACTAGTCCTCTGAATACACACAATTAATACATACACATAAGCACACACTGTTTTGAAATCAGATGATATCAGTTCTCCAACTTCGTTCTTTTAACAAAAATGTTTTGTATTACAGGTCCTTTACATTTTACACACACAAAAACTTAAAAACTGTGTTTCAATTGCTACAAAAATACAAAAGAGTTTGTGGTTTTGAATGGAATTTTTGCATTAAATATATGGATCAATTTTTGAAAAATTAGCATATTAACAATACTAAATCTTCTAGAACATGAATATCTTCATTAATTAGGTCTTCAAACCACATTTAATAGTTTTCAGTGCACATATTTTGTCTGAATTTTATGTATGAATGAAATGTCTATATTATAATTTAATTTTCCATTTGTTTATTACCAGTATAGAGATATAACAATTGATTTTGTGTTCTTCATCTTGCTAAATTCATTTATTAGTTCTGGCATGATTGTGTCCAGATTTTCTTTGTAAGCAATGATTTCTTCTCAATAGAATCAATATGTTTGCCTCTTATTTATTTTTCTTGTCTTCTTATACTGGTCGAAAACTCTTATACAATGTTGATTAGAAATAGTATAGGAAAACTTCATTACTCCCAGATTTATAAAAATGTACTTATCTTTCATCATTTAGTAGGGTGATAGAAGATTGAGAAAGTTTCCTTTTATTGGTTACTGAGAGTTTTTTAAATCATGAATGGGAAATTTTCAAATTCCCATGTTGAATTTTTCAAGTGCTTTTATCTATTGAATTTATCATTTCTATACCATTAATATGATAAATTTTATTAACTGATATTTCAAAGTAAAGTCAAAACTACTGATGGAAACATTCCAAGTGAGCAAACTGAATCATCGTATTTACACATTGCTGATTTGATTTGAAAATATGTTTTTAAGGATATTTTTTTTCTCTATTAATGAGGGATATTTGATTAGTAGTTTTCCTCTGTTATCATTTCTTTGATTATCAAGGTAAGTGCAACCTCATAAAATTTTCTGCACAGTATTGTCTATGAATTTTGTAAGGAATCCCAAAACATATATGTTATTTATTTTTTTCTTGTTGCATAGGATTAATCAATGAATCTATATAGACTTGCAGATTTTTTTCAGCAAGGTTTGTTAAATACTGCACAATCTCAGCTTTGGGTAATCCTTTTTGGGGTACTTTGCCCATTTCATGTAAGTTGGCAAACTTACTGGTTGTTCATAAAAGTCCTTATTCTCTTTTTAATGTTTGTAGCATGTTTTCCCTTTTCATGTAGCTTCATTCTGGTCACAAATACTTTTTCTGACAGTGTAGTTTCCAAAGTCCATCATTTACATGATATTTCAAATTCATAATGGTGGTAATTCCTCTTTTAGGACATAGTTTCTTGTGAAAGATGATTCATAATGTTTAAAATAGTGCTATAAAAGTGTTGTGTCTGTGAATGTGCTCTCCACAGTTAAAGATTATGGAGCCCTGACCAACATGGCAAGGAAAAGACCTTCCCACAAAAGCAGCCTCTCAAGATTAACCTTTCATGTCTTTTGTATCATTATTACTGTTTCCATGTAACTAAACATGTATTCAAAATTTTACTGACTCCCATCCCAAATCACTTTGCACAAGTTTACAAATGAAAAACTTGCATCACAATAGAAAAACATGAGTTTTGATGATCTGACTGCAAATTCTGGTTTCACACATTAAAGATAGGGACTTTGATATAATCCTTCTCAGTACCTACATGATCAAAACCTATAAAATGAGATTATAATCTGATTTAGTTATGAGTTAAGAATCACTCACAATTATTCATTATTCCTAAAATTTAGTTAATGTCAGTAACTCCTAATTAATTTTATGCCAGTTTTCTCTGGATATTCAATTTCTTTGTTCAGCTTGTCAGTGGAGAACAGTTATGTGTCCTCAAAATAAGTTGCAAGATTGAGCATCTTTTCTGTCCTTTGTTTAGGTTATGATCTGAAAAGGGGCATCACTGAATTTTTTTTTAATGACTGCTGGGACCATAACTGTGCTCCCTGTGGTAGATTCTCTTCATGGGAACTGTTTCGGATGGTTTCTATAATCATCAGATGCAGATTGTTGGTTCTCTCCTTCAGGGAAACACTCAATAATAGAATCACAAAAGTTTAAATGATCTCTCTGAGATCATTTAGAAAATAGTTCAAGACCATTTAGCAGGCACTTTGGGGGCTTTCATGCTAGAGTTCTGGAACTTTCCAGCATCCATTGCTGCTTCATCTCAATTGCTTAAAAAAAAACAATGCTTAAAGAGTCACAAAAGAGGAAGGGCTTCTCAGCTCCTATCTTCCCTTAACCACTACATGAGAAGACTGAACTGTACCACCACTGTGTGAAAAGGGTAGTCAACATAACAGGACATACAGAGGGAGGAGGAAAATCATTTATTAGATGTTTTCTATTAAAGTTCAGGTTTTCATTAGCATCATGGACTATTCTTCAAGAGAGAAGATGGTCAAAAGGAGCATCTTTTATTTCTGCTGTGTAGACATCAAAGTAAAATTTTGTTCTCAAATTAAAGATTATCTAACAGACTTTGATCTTGTGGTGTAAAAGCAACAGAATCCATCTAACGTTCATTCTGAGAGACCACAGGGACACATTGGTCTGTCCTGGCGTGCAGCACAGAGATAAAAGCAACAGCTGAATAATCTTAATAGAAGTTAGACAGCCGTATGGTGTGCTTGTTGGCACATTTTCCTCTTAAAAAAAATTAGGCATGCTGAATTTTATTGTTTTGCTCACTAAACCCTATCAATCTTCATGAGCTTATAATTAAGAAAATATTATACTTGGCAGGACTCCCTGCTATTATCAAATAACTTTGAAAAGAAATGGAAAAGTACAAGTTGTATAACTGTTGTTTCAAATTCTAGCTATTTGAAATGTTAATGTAAGACCACAAAGGATTCTCAGTATTTTTGCATGTGTGCATTTTAAAAGGCTGAACTGAAAAATTGGTTTTAAACAATTCCATTACTAAAAATTGTAAACAACAGAGAATATTTGTCTCCTCCGGCCCCCACCCCAAAGATTTGCTTTGTCCAAATCTGCGAAACACAAAACCTTAACAAAAAGCAGTTGATTCTTAAGTCCTCTCTCTTCTTCTGACAGCAGATGGCAGTATTGATGCATGAAAAAAAATCCCTTCACGTTACTTTTTCCTTTACCTGCTAGGGTTTTCTCTGTAAATTTAGTCAAGGGATCTGAATCTAGAATTCCTTGTGGGATGATATGGTTGCCCTTTTCTTAGCATTCTTTCCCCCCACGTTTTGCTTTTCTTTATATGAGAAGATATATTTTCCATTTGCTGTTCTCGGTATGCCTCGACAAAATTATTTTTAATTATTATTATTTTTTCCCTCCAACACCCATTTGGCATTCGAGTAAATGAATGCCAGGAACATACTCAACCTAGCAAATGCTCTGGAGAAACAGGTGCTCAAACTTCCCAGACAGCCAGAGTCTGAGACCCTTTCCTGTGTCTTCTAATGACTTCTCCAAAGTGGAACTTTCCTAAACCAAGTACCAATAAAGAATTCCCTTTCCTTTCAGATTCCTGGAACATCATCTGTAGTTCAGAGAAAATGGAAGCCCCTGCAGCCGGTTTCACAGCCCCGAGGACCAGGGCAGCCTACCAAGTCCCGGATTAGTGCTGTGGCGGCTGAAATCAAGCAGATCCGAGCCAGAAGGAAAACAGCCAGGATGTTGATGGTGGTGCTTTTGGTGTTTGCAATTTGTTATCTGCCGATTAGCATCCTCAATGTACTAAAGAGGTAAAGGACATCAACTATTTGAAAATAAAGTGACTTGACATTTTAATTAAGAACTTTTGTTGTTGTTGTTGGCAAAACCCAAAATCTCCACTTTCTGCCTTGATAGCTTGTCAGGCCAGATAACTCAGTTATGCTGTTGTTACCAGCAGGTAAGGTGAATATCCTTTGAGAGTACATTGACATGTGCTCTTGTTCATGCAGATTCTCAGTTGAATGGCAGACATAAAACAGACCTTTCCTCTAACCTCCTCAAGCTAATTGCTAAGCCTAAGATGCAGAAAAAGTTCTAATGCCAACAAAACAAAACAAAAACAAACAAACAAAAAAACACCTCATTTACAGCTTACAGAGTTCTTTTTTGATGGGAACAAATGGTTTTTGCAAAACTTTGTTCTCAAAGAGTAGCCAATCATGAAAAACTTCTCTCCAAAGGATAAAAAGAGATAAGCTTTTGTTTGAAGCACTAAACAACAACAAAAAAGTAATCAAAACAGATATTATGTGCTGAATGTCTAACCTTAGAAGAGAAAATCCCTTTAAATTACTGAAATAATCTCAAATTGAAGGTTAATAAAAATTAGCACAACATTTTTCAATGGGGGAAAGTATAGAATTTGTTATGCTGCAGACATGACTACTATTAAGTTCAGATAATGGGTCAATATGACAGTAAAAGTGATTGCAAAGGCAGTGGTCTACTCTGAACTTCAGGACCAGTCAACTTTATTGGGAATTAGCAAAAATATTGCAAATAGACAGGTCCCAGGGCTATACTAATTCTGTTTATAATAGACTTCAAACTGAACCTTGAATTGCTGCTTTTCTTTCCTGCTTCAGAGTCAATATCATATTCCTCACAGCTGGGGACTCTGGAGAGCAGCAGCTTTGGCTGGAAACTGACTAAAGGTGGTAGAACCAGCTCCAAAAATTTCTCATTCTCTTTGGCCCTTGTTTTTGATTGCCTAATTGATTTTTCAATAGAGAAAAAAAAGTGGAAAATAAACTTTTGTTCAATAATATTATTTACTGCCATCCCAACCTTAAAGGTATAAGATTTTTGGGTGGCTTTTCCTTGAGCCATATGCTAGATCATGAAAATTGTTTTGCCTTCATATCTTTCCATAATCACCCCTTCTTATTTTTCTTGCTCAGAGAAATCCCATACAAATTTATTCTGAACTTTTGCTAGATGTTGTGTTCTGTTCTTAAGAATGTTATAAGAAAATATGCTATGTTCATGGGTGGGTTTCTTACTCTCTATCTCTCTCTCCTTTATTACCAGTCAAAATTCAACAAAAAGTGGATTTACTGCTCTCTTGGTTGTTCATTTGAATTTCCTATATCTCAGCACTTGTACCTTTTCCTTTCATTATTTCCAAATACTTACTTGTCAGTAATATTTATCTTATACTTCTGAGTTAAATATCATCCTATCCAAGGAAAACAAATAGCTTTCTAAGGAAAAAGTCCAAGTTCAATTTAAAATATTTTCAAGCTTTTGAGTGTTTTCTTTCCCACAAAGTTAAAATGTTTTAAAAAGAATCTTGAAAATCGTTCTTCTCTTTACCACATACATTTTCTTAAAATACTTAGCTCTAGGTTTGCCCTGAATATTAAATGCTTTTTTCTTTCTCTGTCACATACAAAAATATCCTAGCTTCTTTTTCTTGAAACTTAACTTTTTGCGTGATCAGTCAAATACAACAAATAAGAAGTATTACTTAAAAGAAGTGCTTTTTAAATCACAATAGTATGTGAATATCAACAAAACATTGTACAATTGTATTTAGAAACAAAATGAAATAAGAAGGATATATATTCGATTTCTGTATTTTTTTTTTTACCATAAAACATTGCATTTGCCGCCCCTCTGATTTTACTCAGTTTTTGACTTACTGATTGAACCATGGTGTCTCTGTTCAGGTACTGAAGCTATTCTAAAGGGACTCTGCTGTCATGAAATTATCAGTGATAGATACCTGCTCAGAGGACTAGGGGTTAGGCCTACCAAGGGCCCTGCTCACCTTTGAATTGATTATTTAAAATGTGCCTCCCAGAATCACTCTGGATTTTCTGTTTTTGTTTCTTTTCCTACAGAGTATTTGGAATGTTTGCCCACACTGAAGACAGAGAGACTGTATATGCTTGGTTTACATTTTCCCACTGGCTTGTATATGCCAATAGTGCTGCAAACCCCATTATTTACAATTTTCTCAGTGGTAAGTTTTCAACTATTTTTTCTATAAACCATAATTCTAAAAGAGGCTGAGGGATCGATAACCAAAAGTTTGGAACAATCTTGAAGTATGTGAAGAGCTTTGTTGCTACTTGAAACAAATTTTCCTCTGACCTGATTTGCTTGAGTGTCTTCTTTTCTGAGAAGAAACACATTACCTCACTCGTCAGAGAAAATTATCTAAGTGTTTTTTTTTTGTTGTTGTTTTGTTTTGTTTTCTGGTAAATTTAGAAAAAGTGTTGAAATAGGAAGAAAGTGAAATTTGTAAGAAATGAATAACATAGAATCTTGTGTGTCCTACTTTAAACTTAATGATTCACAATTGTATAAAATAATTTTTATCTGTTTATTGTTCCTTTTCCAAATTGTGTGGTCTCACTGACCACAAAAACTATTGTTAATAAATTATACATAAGGTAAGCAACATGTACATACACACATCTATAAATTATTCACTCTACCTATGTGATGCTCATTGTTTGTTTCATTGAAGTCTATGGAAAAAAATATGATTTTAAACATTATTTTAAATAACTATTGTTTTCTTTCTATTTTACCTGCCTGACTTTTATAATTGCATTTTCATTGACTACATCTTTGATTATCTTCTTCTCTAACCTATAAGCTTAATATATGATATTTTTATATGTAAAAATAACAATTCATTTTATTGCCAAGTCAAAGTTCTGGTATGGGTTTAAGAATGAGTTAGGGAAAACAGCCAATAATTGCTGAAACTTGGGGTATCCTGATGCTTTAACATTCATATTCTTATGTAAATACTTGGTAACCCAGCAAAGTTAACTGAGGCACAAAGAAAAGAAGTGATGATTTCCAGCACTGTCATTAGCTCTAATAAAGGTGATTGTTTCATTTCACAACTTTCTAGTTGTCCATCAATAATTTTGATCCAGACTTCTAAAGATTTCCCCCCTTCTGTATTTTCTTCTGATATAAGTTATAATGCTTATAAATGGTTTGATATATTTTCTAGATATTTTGTTGAACTTTTGTGTGCCATTAGTATCTTTTTTAGAATGAAATTGAGGGAGTCATTTCTGTACAATTTGGGCAATGCATAACATGGCTTTCATTATTTTTGAATAAAAATAATGTATCTGAGTATGCCTCTATAGATGATCATTTTTATTGTAATTATATAGTTAAATACAATTAAATTCATAAATACATGGGGTATGATCTAAAAGGAATGAAACAAACAATGAGCATCACATAGAAGAAGTCTCATTGTTACAAGAATCTACCAATAACATTAATTTCCTTTTCCCATTTTTTCCATCTTTGTAAAACATTGCTCCTCATTGGTAATTTGGCTCAGGGGAGTTCCTCAGTTGTACCTTAAGCAGTATTTGTTGAAACGTTTATGCATAATTCCTTTCTCTTTCATTCTCCCAGGAAAATTTCGGGAGGAATTTAAAGCTGCATTTTCTTGCTGTTGCCTTGGAGCTCACCATCGCCAGGAGGATCGTCTCACCCGGGGAAGGACAAGCACAGAGAGCAGGAAGTCTCTGACCACCCAGATCAGCAACTTTGATAATGTTTCAAAACTCTCAGAGCAAGTTGTGCTCACCAGCATAAGCACACTCCCAGCAGCCAACGGGGCAGGACCACTGCAAAACTGGTAGAATATTTATTCATATGACGAGGATACCTGAGTCAAACTATTCTTTTTAAAAATATCTGTAAAAGAAATTTTATTACCCTAATGATCTGAAGCTAAAATTATTCATTGATTTTTTTTAAATAACTTATTGCTCTTTGAAAATAAAAAAAAAAAAGTGAGTTTAAACTAATCTCAACTTTTGACTTGAACATGTTAGAAGTTTAACATTACTGAACTTATTTCAGGCTATTTGACTTTTAGCTTCATGTATTTAAACGTGTGTCAATTAAATGTTTGAACATTTCTAATCCTTTTTATAATCCCTTGTTATTTTAATCTCACACATTCAAATTGGCTGTTAAAAATCACCAAGTATTATTCAGTGATTTTCTTTTGGTTACTAAAAGAGATAGCAATTACTAACTCTTGATTAACAACTACCATATATTAACAACTTCACATTTAAAAAAAAAACTCACAAAATACTATCAATACAATGTGACATCTGAAAGAATATATATAAAATAAAATATTACATTAGAAAATTTATAAACTACCTTTCAAAACCACATAAAATAAGGACTATTCAACTTATTTTCCACTAGTTTACCACTCATTGATGGCAATTTTCTCAGGTTTATAACTTTACTGTTGCAAATATTTCTTCCCCAACATATGACCAGTAAGACAGTATATTAAAATTTTAAAATTGTAGTAACTCCTAATATGTAATAATTTCTGTCTCTTAGGAAAAACTTTAACATTTAAAAGTAAGATAAAATCAAGGTTACAGGGAATAAGGAAGAGGTGAGTGCCTTCAAGAGAGCTGTAATCTAGGCAGGGAGACATGTTGAAGAGCACAAGAGGACACACAACTCAAGGGATGCTACCTGATGTGGCAGTGCTGTGGCACAACTAAGGAGGATGGTCCTCACCAGAAAATGGGCCATACATTTAATTACACTCTCTATGCCAGTGATTTCCAATGGGCTTGTGCTGAGATTCAGGTGGTTAGGAGGAAAGAGAGCCTTGCTGTCAACTCACACATGAACTAAAGGAGTAGAGCATGTGTAGCATAAACAATAGATCTACAACTCAAAGCACTGAGTACTTTAGATTTGTTCTTCTTCAAAAATCTTCTGATTCAAATATTCACCTTGAAATTACATTAAAAGTAGAAGAAGGGTTCATGAAAACGATGCTCTTCATCTCATAGTATATCAGCAAGTCTTCTGATTGTATTAAAACAAGATAGGGACACAATATTTGAGAAAGATTTGGACAGAATATTTTTAGAAGATAATTAATATTTTATTATCTCTTTTTTGCCCTACTCATCATTTTCGGAGAAAAGTAATGCATCCAGATTTATTTTATAATCTTTTGAATTTAGGATTCTGTTACCTTGTGCCTTTTCCTACTCAAAGCAAAAACAACCCTTTTATACAGGTTTATGGAACTACATTGCTAAATATCTCCACTATTATCAGTGCAAATAGTGTATTTTGTACATGTGATAATTTTTTGTCTTATGTGTGTTGCATGAAAGGAGAGTTTTAATTTTCAGATTGGGATAAAAGTTAGCACTTTAAATAGTTTGAGAAAAATCTCAGATATTTTGGTAACATGCCTTAATAGACAAGTAAAGCTCAGAATAAGAGTGAGTATTTTAAAAACTATTAAACCTAGTTCTTACCATTTAAAGGAGAGAGAGAGATTTAAGAGTGAATGGGGGGGGGAGAGAGAGAGAAGAAAACTCAGAGAGGTGGCATTTGTATAACTGATCTGAAATCAGACTTTCTTTGCTCTAAATCAGTGATTCTCAAAGTGTGGTTCCTGAATCAGCATCAGCATCTCCGGGGAACTTACTAAACATGCAAAACCAAAACCTACTGAACCAGAAACCTTGGGGTGGTACCCAGGAATCTATGTGTTAACAAGACCTACAGGTGATTTTCAAGCACCTTAAGATTTGAGAAACACTGCTAAAAATGATACCATTTGGCATCAATTTATTAGCCCTTGTGAAATAAAGTCTCTTACTGCACAGGTATCTACAACAGGGACCACCATCATCACTACTGTCAACCTGGTTGGAGGTCTGAAAGAAGAGGCTGAGTGTCAATGCTGAACCTCACAAGTGTCATCTCACTCAAAGAGATAATGGCTTATAAAACAAGTGCCACTGTGTTATAAGTGCAGTGTGAAAGAAGACCCGTGTCCAGGCACTCATATGCTTATAGTAACCTGAATGACTTGTGTTTTTAACTAAGACTTTCAAATTCTCAGTTTTATTTATTAAAATTTAAGTTTTGTGAAAGCAGATTGTTTTTAAGAATGATCATTGCCTGGAAGGAAAATCATAAAATAAAGCCAGTATTTAAACTCTGGGAAAGGAAATAATGGACCATGTATGTATCTCTCAACATGTGGACCCTGGAACTTCCTAAGAGAGCTGGACTTGTATGGGTACCTTAATAGGACAAATGGTAAAGACACAAGTTTGTAAGCCCTATGAATGTGATGGAATAAAGGGTCAACTACTTACCTCATTATGTGCTAATGACACAAATGAGAAGATTTGTTATGAAGATTGTGTTGGGCCATTTTATGCTATACAATTGAATATGTATCTCTGTTTTTTGTTACATTTTAAAAACTTAATGTAGTAAGATGTCATTGTCACTGAAATTTTATTTTCAATAGGGATAATAATTTTACCTAATATATATTATGTTTGAGCTTTATTATTTCTGAATTACTACAAAACCAGGAAAATCCAGATATTTGAGTCATTCATTCTTGACAATAGATTATAGCAAGTTTGTGAGAAAAATTACTTTCAAATTTCACAAAACATGAAGAATTTCTGGATACTAAATACCTGTCACAAATTGTTGGTAAGTTCATTGCTGTGTTCACCACAATGATATCAAGTTTCACTCCCAGTGTACATTGTTGTAAAGATGATCAAGAAAATCCACATAAAATGTACTCTGAATATGCTTAAATCTGAAACTTCAGAATGGCAAAAACCCCAAAGTTGTTTGATCCAAATTACAAGGAGGGCTATTAGTATTTTGATACTAGTGTAATAATACCATGTTTTGCATTTGGTGTATATCATAATAATATTCAATTGCTTTTCAAAAATATCTGGCTAGTTGTTACAATTTAGAAAGCTTTTTATGAAAGTTAATTTCACAACTGATGACTTTTCTACTTCCTACAAGTCACAAGTCACAACTCAAAAAAATAATAATAATTCCAGCAGCTTATGTTCAAATGGTTCTCAAGTTGCATGAAGCAAAATAATAGTGTTTTTAAGAGCCATTATATAAACAGGAGAAATATTGCTAATTTGTCAATTTTATTACTTTATTTACCACAGAAAATGAAGTACAAAGGCATGAAAAACACTTACTCAAAGTTCAAAGGGACTTGTCTTCTAGATAACTACTGCTACTAATAGGGGGCAAAAGATGCCCCCTGATTTGCCACGTATTCTTATTCTTTAAATTTTCTTTATAAATTTTGAAGTTTGAAGGTCTTTTAAGTTTTCCATGAAATGTGTTTCTCTAGTTATGGTGTTCCATGTGTGTAACATCATGTCAATTGTTCAACAATTATACTTTTAAAAGTTATTTATGCCTGAGTGTACTATCTTCATAGGAAATTTCTTATCAAACCCAAGGTGATTACACATCCGTTGCTGTGAAGAGTACTCATGATGCAGTTTTTTTTTTTTTTTTTCATGATGCAGTTTTTAAGTAAAAACAAATCATATTGAGAATTCTATAATCACATCATACTGCCCTCTCTATTGTAAGAAAAATTTTGTTGTTGTTGATTAGATAAATTGAATATTCACTCATAATTAGTGTCAAATCTTTGCAGTTAAGGATCAGATTAAGCCCTCTGGTGCAGTACTTAATGACCAAAATATTTTTCCCAATAAGTTTATATAACCAGGGATAATCATGTTATAAAAGATCTTTAATATTGTTTCTAAGAGCCGTATTACAATAAAGGTTAAGATTAATACAGAAATATTTCTTAAAAGTTACATAAAGTTATGTACATAAAGCATTAAATGTTGGAGCTTTCGTTCTGAGTCAGAGGTTCAATGTACTTTTGACTTAGAGAAAAACAACCTCATGATTTTGAATTTATTATCATATTATGTAAAGCATCCATTTACATAACTAATTGTTCTAAGCCATTATGTGTAAGACTGTTTAAACTCAATGGTGAATTCTGAAAATATATATTTTTCTGCTTTAAAAGATTCTGTTAAATTTCAGAATCAAGTGCCAAGGATTTTAATGTTCAAGATCCTTTTTTATTCAGCACTTTTAATTTTAACCTTTATCAAAGATAAAGTAGTCAGGCAAGATAAATACTTGACTCCTAGGGATATGTGATTAGAGTCTAGGGGTATTCCTCAGGAGTACGTGAACTTTTTATAGTGAAAGATAATCTATTTCAGTGGTGAGAATGTTTTGCTCTGAGCAATCTATGATCACTGAGTAGGTACTAATCACCTCCCCCTTGAACTAACCCTGAAGAGGGATCAGAGCATCTGCACCTTGATCCAGGCCAATGCCATGAAGGAGAAGTGGGTAACAGAAGGAGTTTCTTGGAGCACCTCTTTGGTCCCATCTTCCTTTCACTGCTTTCTCACTCATTGCCCATAGGGCTCATCCCCAACCTCAGCACTGACAGATCTCTTACGAGTTTCTCTTGCCTTACAGAGCTCCTGGACCTTCCTTCAGTTCAGCACCATCCAACGACCTCAGGCTCTTTCTCCTTTTTTTCAAATATTCCTTAGTTGTCAATTGACATTTATTTTATGGGTTTATATGTGGTGCTGAGGATCAAACACATGCCAAGCAAGTGCTCTGCAGCCCAACCCTAGGCTCTATTTCTTAAGAACAATTGGCAAGTAGTAAATTTGGAGAAAAAAATGAAGCAGAATTCAAGGAAAAGGGAAAAAATGTGCTTTACAACAAAAACCTTATCAATTTTACATTTTTTAAAAGGTCAGTTATTTCATTTCCAGAATATCAGTGATTGCCAGAATAATGTTCACCATGGACTTCTGGATGTATCAGCTCCTTTTCCAAGGCCTAGCTAAGCTTGCTGTCTCAAACTGGAAAGGATCCAAGTTTTGAGATCCAAAGCCAAGGTAGATCAGTGGGTATATGTGCTCATGGAGTAGCCTATGGCACCTTCAGAAGCAAAACATCGATTGCATTACCTTTTGTAGGTCAAACCCCCAAAAGGTAATACAGATAATAATAATAAATACAGATAATAATTTTTTAAATGTTGTTTTTACATAATAAATTCAAAATGAATTTCAAATTGCTTAAGGCAATATGTTAATTACTAGGGAAGTGTGAAATAACCAAAATGTTTGTGGAACTGGGAAAACCCTGATAGTGCCTGGTAACCTGGAGCTCCATTTCCTACTAATGTGACACAGAGGATATCTTCAGAAATGAATAATGTTCCCTTTCACAGGACATGGATTTAAAAGATGTAAGTGGAGAACTTTTATCTAATAAGCTGTGTCCAGGTCATACACAATATCCATTATGGAATTGGAAAAAATAACCCACTCATATTAGAGCCTTACTAACACACATATTCAAGCACTGTAAAATGTTTGCAAATGCAAATCTGTGTGTGTGTGTGTGTGTGTGTGTGTGTGTGTGTATGGTTCAACACAGGTAGTTGGTCTGCAAATATATCACAATGTATCTTAATTTCATATGAGTCTTTTAACGATTTCTCTTTTATCTAGTTCACTCTCTTTAATCTGGTAACTAGTTCTCCTCACCCTGTTACAAATATCCAGGTTTCATATCTTTACTGTTCTAGAAAGATTTTCCAACAGATTTTTTTGTATTGATTTTTGTGAAGTTTACTTTTACTGGCTTTCATATGGTTATAGAAATTAGAACAAATGAAAAGGAGAGGTCCATGAATAGTCCATCTACTCTAACATTACATGCCAATAGTACTTTCGAATCAAATGTCCTTAATTACAAGGTCCATTCTGAAATTCCTTCCCTACCCAGAGAAAAGCAAGACCATGAATGGTACTGCACTAATTTGTAGACATTGTGTACTGAAGACATATTCTTACTTTTTTTTTTCCTAATGAAAATCATGCCAGTTTTATACAATGCAGACACCACTCTTCTATAGCACTGAAAATAAAAGGTCCAAGCCAGGCACAAAGTCCTTGGGAAGTTAGGTGGGCCTCAGGATTACCAGCCTCTCTCCTGTGGTACAGATTCCTAACACTCCAGGAAGGAAGACTGCCAGGGCTTCAATTATAGCACTTTCTTCACCCCATCTCTCGTGTCATGAGCACACACTATTTTTTCTCCTACTTTAGAAGCAATTCTGAAAATAATTTTTATTATTTATAAATGCTCTTTAAGACCACACAAATCTGCAAAACTTGATCTTGCAAAGCCTCTACAACCCTTACTTCTTATTCCCCAGTCTTTGCTTTTAACTAGGTGTGTTTGGAGGCAAGAATAGGTTCATCTCATTTTTCTTTAGTATTTATTAATAATTTTCTCATTTATTCATCTTTTTATATAGCAAATTATCCATTTGAAATGTATCTGCAGTAGGTACTCTTTTACTATGTAAATCCTGTAATTCTATTCCTTTTATCCAGAGCTGTTATAAATGTAGAATTTACCTCATTCTACACTGGCATGTTGAAAAGGTGGCAGAACTCCTCCTCATTTAATTATTAAACTAGGTATATTGTATTGTGTTCTCCTCTGGAAGAAACTTTCTACAGATTGGTAAGAATTGACCAAATTAATTAAAATATTTGTATTACAAAACTACCTTTCTCCTGACAACGTATGTATTCTTTCCTGAATCTAGAGTCCACCAATTCTAAAAATTCCACTTTCCTCACCTGAAAATCCACTCTAGGCCTTTAGGATGTATCATCATAAATAAGTTTGTTTGGTTTTACCAACAGATTCTGAAGAATGGGCTTCAAATGCTACCCCAAGGTTGTTATAGTCACATTTCTAAAAGGTGCTAACTGTTCCTTACCTTCTTGCCCCTAGATTGTGCTCTTATTATGACGTTTTTTAAACATAACTAGAATACAGTGAGATGGTGGAGTTCAGAAGGCTGAAAAAGGAAATATGTCCCTTGTTTTGTGAACAGAAGTATCTGTTTCAAAAGTTCACAGCACTGTATGTATTCATGTAAGACAGTCTTTCACGCTTATTGTTCATCAACTGCTTACAAGCAGATTAAAAAGAGCCCTGAGTGTAACTTGTTCAAGAAACTGAAACCATCTACCATCTGTTAATTGGTTGAAAAGTGATGGTAAGGCCAGCTACTGATGCTTATACTGGTTCTAAAACTTGATATTTTAAGAGCCGTGGTCTGTTAAGATGTTCCTTTAACAAGATTTTCATTGGGATAAAACATTAATGAGTTCTGCCACCTTCTTTAAGTAACTATTTTTGTTGTTGTTGTTGTTGTTTAATTCAATACTTAAATCAGATGAATTTAGGATGACTAAATTACAGAGCACAGAATGATAGTTAAGTATTTTATATACATATAACAGTATCATGTTGTCACCAGGAATATCCAGACTAGATCACTAAAAACAGCTACTACCATCATTACAGAGCTTAATAAAATACATTAAATAAACGTGATTATTTTGCATAGCTATACCCCAATAAGCTCACTAGCCAGGGTTTGTATAATTTAATATCTCCACTCAAGGATTTTGGCCAATGTAAATCCTGGTCACCTATATAGAAGACAATTCATCCAATCACACAATAGCACTGATATTTTTCAGCAGTTCTTAGATGGTAAGTTGTGCTAGTGCCTCATAAAGTTGAACATTCTGTGAGTGATTTAGTGGGAGTGGATTTTGACTATACTTTGTTTCCAAGTTTACATTATTGTGACCAGTCTTCCCTGGCAGGGGCTACTAATTTTTTTGCTTCAATATCCCTTGAGATTCTTGTTAAAAATGAAGATTCCCTTGGTTTGGAATGAAATCCAGATTCTGACTCACATGGTACAGAATGGCCTTTAACCACTTATTTATCACCTGGGACTCTAGGGAGGTCCACCATTCACTCATTCATTTTAGAAAGGATTCTGTTGTATCTTGGAGAGAGCATCTCTAGTCTATGGGCCTCTCTGCCCGCTTCTGACTCGAGTTGGCTGTGTTTTGTTGCAGCCATTGTCCTTGTTTGGCTTCTTAATGTTTGAAAATGTCAATATAATCCTGTTTTATAAGAACAAAATTATAAGTCCCTATTCTTTTCTAGCAATATAGCTTAGTTCCAGACTTTTGTCACAATTCACAGATTTTCTCCCAGTTATAGATCTGTAACTAGCAATATTTGATCAAAAAGAATGATAAGAAAAAACAAAACATTTTCTACCCTTACCAGATGGTGTCACTTTGAACTTACTTATAAATAAGCTTCCTTATGATGTTTTTCGGAAACTAACTGGAAGTAATGAAAAGAACCTATAGAATTTACTTTTGCATATCAAAACCAATGACTGGAAACAATATCTTTGGAGAATTTTCTGTGGTAGATCAAGGAATCTTTTTTTTTTTTTTTCTTTTCCCTGTCTTTCCATCTACTTCAAAACCCATTCTTATATTAACCTCAGGAGAAACTGGGTTCTCCTGATACAGTGTGTGGTGTGTGAGTGTATACTTTTACAGGATGTTAGCATTCTAGTCCAAAGATGAGTCCTAAAAGTACATTACTCCATTTACCTAAAATTGTGACTGACCTTGCTCATGGCATTCCAAAGTCCTAAAATGAAAGAGTTTGTAAGGAAAATTTGGGGGGGACTAAGCACCAAGAGTACTTGTACTTTTCTTGTTTTTATCTTAATACCATTGTACAATATTTTGTTGTTTTTTTTTCAAATTGTGCTCACTTTTCAAATTGCCTGTTGGAAAGATTAGATCTGTAACCTACTCATTCCCACCTTTGCAAATATATACCATGTCCTAGGCAACATTGTATGTGCTAATCTCCATCTAGTCTCACTTTATTTTCCTACTTTTCCTTCCCTATTTGTCTTCATTTCCTGTAATTTTAATTTTTAAAATTTTATTTGGCACTAAAATGATTCTTGGAACAAATAAATATAAATAAAGTCTGTTAGAAAGCACAAAAACCAAGAGTATTTGAAAAAATTTAATGACATGAATGGCAAGCAAAGCTAGCTTCAGATATAGTTACATATACACAATGTTTCTTTTCAATATCACTAAACTGTATCACAAGTGAACTGGAACTATAAAAATACAGGTTAGATACAAATGCAGATTTTAAACCCCAATCTCCCAAAACATGGCCTATATGTAAGAGATTGTTCTTACTACAAATTTCCAATGAAGACTTGGTTAAATTATTCTGCCCAGGTCAGGCCACAACCAAAGAGTAAACTTCCCTACATTACATATCTTGAGACCTCCCTAGATGGAATTAAGAAACTTCTGTGCCATCAAGTGTCACATTAACAGTAAACATTCACACACTGAACCAATAAATGAGAGGTCCACTGTCTCGGATTGTGCTTTATTTTACTTACTTTTGAAAAGTGTTAGGAACAATGTGAGACATTGCTAGTAAAGAAAACAAAAACTGAATGTTTACTATTTATGTGAACACTGTACTTAGAAGTGATATACAGATCAAAGAAGGAAATGCCTACCCACATTAAGCTAATGCTTTTCTTGGGAAGAAGTTAAACAAAATTTAAAAATCATTTTTTAGGTGTCAGAGATTAGACAGGATAAAATGTCTGGCTCTGCTTAAAGAAAGGTGACATTGAAAAGAGTTGCTGGAATGTAAAGGCAGACATGAAGAAGGCCATTCTGTACAGAAGGGACAGCTCCATATTCAGACAGGATTTAGAGCAGCACCCCCATCATATCATTAAAAGGAAAATGGGGCCCTGGCAGGAACTGGTGTGGGATGGACGGGAAGGGGTAGATGATAGTAAAGCACTTTTTACAATGTTCAAGGAAACTTGAAACTTGTGTTACATAATGAGGAGCAATGTAAGAATTTTGTTCAGAACAGTGACCAGGTTACCTTGTGTTCTACAAAGTATATTAATAGCCCTATAGTGATGAATTGGAGAGCTGGAGGGTTGTAAGTTTAGATCTCAAATTGCCTTTCATAAAAGTATCCATTCTCAAGGAACATAATTTGGATCTATACCAAGGCAGTGGCAATGGGGGCTGGAAAGTCAACAAAAGATTTAACATCTAGATGAAGATTTGGGGAATAAGAGAGATCACATTAATGTTTAATTCTATTTACAATGGATCCTAGCCATCACCTACTTTAACAGTGGTGCGGTTCCAGTAGCTCAGACTAGGAGGTACTTTAAATACATTTGCAGTTTGTCCTCCCCTTGTTCACATGGTTTTACTCTCTGTGTGTGAATGGGGAGGCTGAGTTGTGACCATGCATGCAAGTTCACTCCCTGAGGTGGCTCCTTCCTCTTTTCTGCCAAGGGATGTACCCTACCCCCTCCTTCTGGCATATGCTGCCTCAGGCACCCACCCAGCCATTGCTGCCAATCTGCCAGTCTTACAGCCAAGAATCTGCCACCACCTGGCCCACAGCCTACTCTGCTAGCTAGCTGCTCCCTGGCTAATGGTGGCCTTCCTATATGAGTGTGGGCTGTGAGGGTCTGTTCTCTCTCTCTCTCTCTCTCTCTCTCTCTCTCTCTCTCTCTCATTGAGTGTATAAGTGTATGTGTCTACTTTAAACAGAAGGAATGCAAGACACAGTTTCTTTTCTCATGTTATACACATCCAGAGGTGTCTCATATTAAAACCTGTCCTAAGTCCAAATCTTAGAAGCTCTTTAGTAGTGCAGCTTACACTTGGATTGCTCTTTCTCAGGGGGCCACCCTGTAATCCTTGAGCCCTTTCTGGAGACTGCGTCTAGGCAGGAAGATAAGTCGGCGGTTTGTGGGTGCCAAATTCAGGATGTGTCAAACCAAAGGGTGACATTTGGGGGAGATTTTATGAATCAAAGAGAATGCCTCCCAAGAAAATACTTTAAAAACTATTTAAACTTGAAGTGGCAAAATGAGAATTCAGAACAGAAAAATAAAGGTGACAAGAAATGAGCTGAGTAGCAAATCTTAACATAAACATTCACATATGCGCATACAATTACAATGTCAAATCAAAATTGATCATCTATTAGATAGGGTTAGTTTTAGCTACAGAAAACAGAAGTTCAAGTGAGTGGCTCAAAGCCAAAGTCTCCTTGTCTTTCACTTACTTGCACTTCAGAGCAGGCAGGGCTGGGGAGGACGGCATGCAGGGTGCACAGTCTTCAGGACACCAGGCTCACATATTTTCTCTGTATCTTTCAAGAAGGTTTTCATGCTCCAGGTTGCCCTGCAGGAAAGGTGGCTGTTAACACTGCATTTATTATGCCCGAATCATGGCAAAGAGAATAGAAAAAACGAACAGAAAGACACATGGCATCGGTGACATCAGCCTTTCCCCTTCTCAGGAACTTTCCTGGAAACCCTGATTAACCATTTTTATTTTCAGAGAGGACAGGATATGAAGTGCTTTAACTGGGCTCAGTGGTGCTTCAGATTAGAGAAAAATAGTAACACAGATAGCGGAGAGGAAATCAGCAGTCTGCTCTCCACTAATGCTACAATTTATGAAAGTATATAAAATGCATGTTGAAAACCTTCAGAGGACTGGGGCTGGGGCTCAGAGGTAAAGGTCTATCAACAACTAAAAAAAATTAAAAAAAAATTTAAAAAGAACCTTGAGAACAAGGAGTGACACTTAAGGAAAAACTTCATAGGAGACTGGGACTAAAAATCTTAAATGATTTAAGATAAAAACCTGAAAGTTGATAATGAGTTGGGGTACTGGGTTGAAAACTCTCATTAAAAAATGACTTAGAAAGTATAAAAGTAACTATATTTTATAGTAAAAATGAGTGGATTGAATCCTACTCAACCAAATTCTGGTCATACATTGTTTATAAGAAGTGTATTTAAGGCTGAGAATATAGACTAAAAAATTGGAAGAGCACTTGTCTAGCATGCTTGTAACCCTGAATTCCATCTCCCCAGTACATATATATATATATATATATATATATATATTCATCTAAAATGATGACAAAAATTTTAAAGAAAAACCATGAACAAAGATAGTCCAGGCAAGTGCAAGTTAAAATAAAGTTAATATATTAATATTAGGCAAAGTAAAATATAAGGTGATAACATGACAAAGAGAAACATTACATAGGGATAAATACAACCCAAATCCATGGTCATGGTCACAAACTTTTATGAACTTGAAATAATACTGACAATATAAAAATAAAAAATACTTGATCACATGTCAACTATCTATTCATATATGTATCATACTAGCATTAATGTATTTGTCACACAAAGTAACATCAAACTAAATTAATATATTGATATCACACATATGTATACACAATACTTTGTTGTCTATACATAAGAACATGATTATTTTCTTAAGATATCAGAATATATATAAAACTTGGTAATGTTTTTTAGTCAATCAGAAAACTTTGATAAAGGCAGGAAGTTATAGATATTATGAACTAATTTAATAATTTAATACCCACTAGTCATAAATTGAGTCAATATTAATAGTGGTTGTGAACTTAAACCCTTAAATTAGCTTAGTCTTATGATCTTGAAAAGTTACTCTCTTCTCTCTAGTTCATCAGTAATATAAGGATTAAAATGGTGTAATACAGTATATTATAAATATAATATAAAATAGTATATATAATTATAATACAACATCTTAGAGCTCTTTTGAGTATTGAACTACTCACCACATATAAAACACTTAGAAACCTTGTTGGTATATGCTATATACAAATAATATTAATATGGATATATGTTAGCCTAAAAAGTTAAGACACATGCTCTTAAGTAGTACTTGATTTAAAATGAAGTAAAAGTTAAGATGGATTTAATTTAAAAATAATGTAAAAATCGGGGGCTGGACATGTAGTACAGTGGCAGAGCATATGTTTAGCATGTGTGAGACCCTGGGTTCGATTTCTATGACCAAAATTTAAAAAGAATATTTTGACATATTTAGTTATACATGATATTAGTGTATATTTTTGGCATATTTATAAAAACATGGAGTACATCTTATTCTAATTAGGATCCCAGTCATGTGGTTGTACATAATGTGGAGATTCACTCTGGTATATTCATACACACACACACACACACACACACATAGGAAAGTTATGTCAGATCCATTCCAATGTCATTCCTATTCCTGTCCCCCTTCTTTTCCCTGTATTATGCTTTGTCTAGTCCACTGAACTTCTATTCTCCCCTGTCCCCATTTGATGTTAGCATTCACATATCACAGAGAATATTCAACCTTTGGTTTGGAGGGACTGGCTTATTTCACCTAGCATAATAGTCTTTAGATCCATCCATTTGCCAGAAAGTCATAAAGTCATTCTTTTCTAGCTGAGTAGTGTATGTGTGTGTGTATATATATATATATATATATATCACAATTTTTTGATCCATTCATCTGTTGAAGGGCACCGAGGTTGGTTCCATAATTTAGCTATTGTGAATTGAACTTCTATAAATATTGATATGGCTGTCTCAATGTAGTATGCTGATTTTAAGTCCTTTGGGTTTAAACCTAAGAGTAGGACAACTGGGTCAAATGATGGTTCCATTCCAAATTTTCTGAGAGATCTCCATACTGCTCTCCAGTGTGGCACCAATTTGCAGGTCCACCAGCAATGTATGAGTGTACATTTCCCCCACATCCTCGCCAACATTTACTGTTACTTATATTCTTGATAATTGCCATTTGGACTGGAATGAGATGAAATCTCTGTGTAGTTTTAATTTGCATTTCTCTAATTGCTAGATATGTAGAACATTTTTTTCATATATTTGTTGACCAATCATATTTCTTCTGTGAAGTACTCATTGAGTTTCTTTGCCCATTTATTAATTGGGTTATTTGGGGGGGGGGGGTTGATGTTAAGTTTTTTCAGTTATTTATATATCCTGGTGGTTAATGCTCTTTCTGAGGTGCAGGTGGCAAAGATTTCTCTCCCATTCTGAAGGCTTTCTTTTCACATTCTTGATTGTTTCTTTTTCTATAAATAGCCTTTTAGTTTGATACCATCACATTTGTTAGAATAAGATGTACATCATGTTTTTATAAATATGTCAAAATATACTATACTGTCCTGTATAACTAAAAAGAACAAGTTTTAAAAAGTACAAATAACCAATAAATACATAAAAAATGCTCAAAATATTTAGCAATCAGGACATGCATATCAAAACTATATTGAGATTTCATCTCACCCCGTAATAATGGCTTTTATTGAGAATACTATAAAAGAACAAATGCTGGTGAGGATGTTGTAAGGGCCAGTGAAGGAACCCTTATACACTCTTGGTGGGAATGTAAATTAATAGAGCCACTATAGAGATTTGTCACGAAACTGAAAATAGAACTATTACATTCTTTCTTTATACCTGAAAAATCAAAGTCATCATACTATAGAATATCTGCATACCCATATTTATCATAGCACTATACATAATGATCAAGTTACGGAATGACTCTAGGTGGCCATCAGTAGATAAAAGAAAACTTGACATATAAACACAATGAAATATTTTTTTGGCTATGAGAAAAAACTAAATCATATAATTTTTGGAAAAATGGATGGAACTGGAGATTAGAATGACACGCATCCCATGTTTACTCTCAAAGCTAGGGGTAAAAAAGATAGAAGGGGACTGTTAGGGAAGGGGAAAGGAACCGAGAAAGGGTGAGGGGGAACAGAGGGATGTAGGGTGGATGGATACTATCAAAATATATTACATGCATGTGTGAAATTGTCACAATGAATACCATTGTTTTGTATAATTAATATGCACTGACAACTACAATAAAAAGAAAGTACTAATGTTTATTTAAACAAAAAAGATTAAAGAGATAAAGAGAAGACTTCAGAGAAGTCATCATCTTCTTCTTCTAAGAAACCAATAGATGGAAAACTGCTATGTCTATAAAGAAAAATTAATGTTCATATTCTTTTTAATGATAAACGTAACTGAAAAAAATATTGAATTTTGGAAATTAAATATTGTGGAGGTTAAATTTAAAAAAATAAGATAAATTTCTGTTTGCAATGGACCAAATTTTCTGTTAGTAGAAAAGAATTGTAAAAAAAACTGTATTTCAGATAAATGATAAATAATTATAATTGTCAACCTGGGGAATGAGCAATATTTCTCACTAGTTGTGACAGTACTGCTGGGCAGTGTCAAAAACTCTAGTTGAAAGTAAAAAATTAAAATAAGGAGAATGAAAATAAATCCAACAATGCAGTAATGTAATTTTCTCCAATATGATACAGTAATTCAGTAGCAGACATAATTAAATTTAGTGACTGAAATATTTAGTGTATTTAAGGATCACAAGAGAGAGCATCTGGAGGTACTGAAGAATGTGAAAAAGTGCCTAGCCATAGGGTCAAATTGGGAGGCAAGGAAATGAAACCAGGAAAGTGATGAGAGAATAAGAAAATCATGCAGGACTGGAAATTATGTCAAAATGTAAGGGCATGATACAGGGAGAAATATGAGTCAAAGAAGAAGGTAATTGATGCTTGTAAGTTATGGCAGATGTTCTTCTCATAGATACCCTCAACATTATATACACCATCCCACATGCTATTTACAACATAGTGTTAATACTCTTCCATCAGGAATTGGGATCTGAGGCAAAACTAAGTAATTTCCTCAACCAATAATTTGCAATAGTTTACATAACATGATTTTGAAGGCTAAATAACAAAATCCATTGCAATGGTTTGAATGTGTCCCCCAGTTGTTCTATTTTTGGAAGCCCAACACAGGTTGGCAATGTTGGGAGGTAGTAGAATTTTCAAGAGGCAGAACACAGTGGGAAGTTCTCAGATCATTAGAGAAGTACACTCAGAAGAGATTGTGGAAGCCTGGCCTCTCTGGCTTCCTATTTGGGAATGTTCCCTCTAGAATTCTCTCCCACCATGATGCCATCTGCCATTAGGTCTCCACCAGTGGCCAAACCAAGGAGGCCATTTTATCTTGGACTTTCAGCTTCCAAAACTATAGCTGAATGAACTTTTCTTCATAAAATTAGCCTGCCTTTGAGATATTTCATTACAGTAACAGTAAAACTAACTACTGCTTAAAAAAAAAAAAAAAAGCCTTCCATCTGACTCTTGACACATATCACACAGAACTCTAATCTGACATGTAAGAAGCTCAGTTTTCTTGAAGCAACTAAGATGGGTAGACTATGTAGAGAAACTACATAGAGATAGAGATTGTGTCCAAGAAGTACTAGTGGTTCAAAGTTTCCCTATTCCGCCAAAGTAATGAAGAAGCTTTGAAACTCATTCCTCTGAAATAATTGTTTGACTACAAAAATTAGAAATAACTCTACAAGGGAGAAAATGAAGTAGAATGCTAACCTTTGGCAGGAGCTTAAATTTTAGAGACAAATGAGCTGTAACAAGTAGTCAAAGTACACATTATGGTATAACTCAAAAACTCATTTGGTTTTTCTTTGCAGTCAGAAAAGTCATTTAAGTATAGAATAAATATAATCTGTGTCTGCAGTAGCATCTCTGTTGACCCGACATCCCTCTCCAGCCCCAATTCTCTGCTTCTCTTTACAGCAAATTCCCTTGAAAAAGGAAACACTTATTATCAGAACTTTCATTTAATCCCAAATCCAATCCATCTATGTATTTGTGGCCCAAATCCCACAAATATTTTCATATTATGGCCTTCTTCACATTGCCAAATCAATATCCTGTCCTCACGAGTTGTTACTAGTTAATTATTCCTTTCTCTGAAACATTTGTTCACTGGACATCTAGGATGCTCTGTTCTCATGGATTTCCTGTCACCTCATTGGCCGTTTCTTTCTGTCTCTTCTTCATCTTTCTGTTCTCATATTTTAAAGTGCCCCAGGGCACTGAGTTGTCTTATACTTGGGTTTCCTGCTTTCATTTTAATTTGGGGTAGTCTGTTCTCCATAAAGCAACATCTATGACAGTATTAAAAAAGTGTTAGCCAGAGATAGCAATGTAGCTCAGTGGCACAGCACTGGCCTAACATATGTGAGGTTTAATCCCCAGCACTGGGGGAAAAAAATTAGCCAAATTCTGTTACTACTCTATGACTCCTAATTTCATATAATTTTTTTAAAAAAGGCCCTAGTAAATGCCTAAAAAAACACCCAACATTTTTTGGACCAGAACCTCTCTGACCCCATGTCTTCCTTCTCTTCCCTTTGTCCATCTGTCCTAGTCACAGTGGCCCAATAGCTGCTCCGAGAACATGCCACACGCATACCTAATATCAAGACATCAAGATGTTGACATTGCTCTCTCCTCATCTGAAATCTCTTCTGAGTTATTCTGTGTTATGCATGAACTTTCTTCCCCTACTTATCCTGTTTAATATGATCATTCTTTCTCCCATGATTCTCCTCTGTCCTGCCTTATGTTTCTTATTCAACTTACAACTTTCTAATGTAGATGGTATTTATTTTTTATTTGTTTATGCTTATATTCCCCAACTAGAATATATACTGCCAAGGAGGAGATATGTCTTTATTATTATCTAGCTCTAAAATAAGAGCTGTATCTGGAATATAATAGGGGCTCAATAACTATTTGTTGAATAAATAAGTGAATAGTAGACTGAATAAAGTTTAAAACATCTCTACAATCATATACTAGATAGAATAAACACACTAATTCTGTTATCTACACATGGACATGGAAATGTGTTTGTTGTCCATTGTTAAGATCACAAAATAGATTGCAGAAAAGTATGTAGAGTATAATCTTAATAAAACACACATGATGTACATTCATGAAAATGCTTAGAAATTTTTGAAAAGTGCCCATAAAATCTTGACAATTATCATTAAGACTCAATTACACATTATTTACATTTTCTAGTTTATAAATTCCTACATTTTTAACAAAGATTATAAGTTATTTTAGTAATCACAATCAACAGCTGAATAATTTCAATTAAAATATACTGCATGGATGAAGCATTAATTTAATATGCTACTCATGGAATATGAGTCATTTGAATTTCTATTTTAACACTTGGGATTTGGAAAGTCTATTTTTTGGTGTTTTGTTTTTCAATTATACCTTACACCCAAGAGACAAATATACAGTTTAAATGGAAATAATCAACTGGAAATTCAGGATAGCTACTTTCACCAAGTCTTTTTTCTATCTATAATTTATTAATAATCCTGTGATAAATATGCTCTGAAAAACGGTATATAGCACACAAATTTATGTATATTTTTGTCAAAACTAAGAAAGATGAACACATTAACATCAGTTACACTAGTAGAATCATGGTAATTTTTTCTTTTGTTTCCTTGATTTTGGAAGAAAAAATGCAAGAGATACAATTAATATTTTAATATACAAATATAAATATGATAACAAGGATGCTTTAGAAACACAGTAAATTAATTAAGTAAAAACATTAAAAAATGTACAAAAAAATTAAAAGAAGATATACATGGGCAACTTAAACTGGACTACCTCTCTATTTGTTGTTTTCCAGGGATATATTTAGGTACCAACACTGTAAAATGGAAAAAGTTACCTTGAAAAGAGAAGGAAGGTAATTTTCACAGTGTGAATCTGTTTCCAGTTGCCTTGATCACATATTAAAAATCCTTTTATGTTGCCACCAGACATCTCCAAGGAATATCCAGAGCCTTTTTCTATGGGTTCACTGGGAGAGCTGGTCTGGACATCCCATGGATTGCTCAACTTAGAATTCAGTAGGAGGCATTCCTTATGGAATCAATCATCTCTCTGATGGACAATGTTTGCACTGTGACAAACACATTTCAAAGGCTATTATATTCTACACCTAAGGGAAAAATAGATTAACATATAAATACATGATGGGTGGAGATAGCAACTTTGCTGCATCTACAGATACATAATATCTTTTAATGGTGATGATCAGAATATGCAACGTACTCTAATATTAACATGAAATGGGAAGCAGAGAGCAAATAAAAGTTTAAGAAATTTTAAAGACTTAAGAATGCATTACAATAGTTAGTCTTGACAGACCATTCTTAGAGGTGTCCAAATTCCTGAAAATGTCCAAATTCCTTTCCAAATGCTGCAAATCCCTCTAGTAAAAAAAAAAAAATAGTATGAATTTTTCATTTCTCAAAAGAAAACAAAACATACTTGTGAGTAATTTTCCTTTGTTTCTCTTTGAACCCTATTTACAGACTTTATAGAGAAGGAACATTATCTTTATCTCTATCTCTACCTTTATCTCTATCCAGAGCTCCTTCTTCCAGAGATGTCAATATTAGGTTAACTTTAAAGATAATCAGACCTAGTATCTCCCATTCAGATGAGAGAATGTTACGAAGTTTAAAGTAGACAAATATATGATAAATGCCAGGGTAATTAAGGAAAGTCAAATATTAGACAAAAATGTAAAGAGCTTTGTGTTTCAAAAGGAAATGTCTTCTATTAAATAGATTAAATGTGTTTTATTAAGTGTCTTCTATTAAATAGACTGATACAGGTTGACTTTGTTGTTCAACCTTTATTTATTTATTTTTCAGTACAGGAAAATAAAAAGTACTTTGATCCCAGGACCTCAAGCATGGTAGGCAAATACCAATTGAGCTACATGTCCATCTCTTTTAATATTTTTTTTTTCTTGAGAGAGGGACTCATTAAGTTTCTTAGGCTGAACTTGAAGTTTTGATTCTCCTTCCTCAGTCTTCCAAGTATCTGTGACTATAGATATACAACATCACACCCAGTTAACATTGTTTTTCCTTTTTATGTATAGTTTCATCTGCCCCCTAGTGTATCTAATCCCAAAACTTGAGGCTATGCCTCAATTTTTTGTGTTTCCAGAATCTTTGCTATAATGGACTTCTAGTAAATATTTGTTGAATATATTTTGCCAAGGTGTGAAGTTTAGTTTACATTTAACTGTCATAAAGTGGTTTCTTAGTCTGTAAAAAAAAAAAAAAAAACAATAAAATGAAACTAGGGGATTTTGAATTAGAATTCTGGAGCCTTTGCATGTCCTCAAGCCAGCTCTGGTCACTGATGGCAAACCCCAATAAACAGACCTGGGCTTCTCACAGATTCCTTCCAGAGCAAGTCTTCATCATTCTGTCTCAGTTATGCATTCATAGTATTTAATTTGAAACAGGATATATTTATAATCATACACATTATCATTGGAAATTACTGAAAATGATGATTCTATTATCCTTCTCACCTCTAAACTATTATGATTCAATTGCCACTTTCTATTTGAAAACACAATTGAACGTATTGTTTTATTGACATTAATTAGGTTTTATTCATCTGGAATGCCTATAAATTTGCTTGTGGCAAAAAATTTGTTCTATTTTTTTACTAAACTCATTGAAATTCAGTACATCCTGTGCTATCTTTGTTACCAGTAGAAATTACAGATATTTTTGTACATCATGGAGTTTGTGGGAGATCTCACAAATTAGGATCCATAATCACTGCTGCTTTGAAATTATATATTATTAGCTCTTCTTGGATCTTTATATTTACTTTTATGAAGAAAACATATGTATTACCTTAGTTTATTTTAAAATATTTTGATAACTATATTTGATGATGATTAGCTGTCTGTCTTTTAAAATTTTCAGACATTTAAAGATATTCTGAGAAAAGGCCTATAGAGTGACCACTCAGTGATCATGCTTCAGAAGCAACAGCTAATAATTATTACTTATATGGAATAAGCAGGTCTAGGGTCATAGGTCCTGTCTGCACTGTAAGCTATAGACCTTAGCATCTGTCTCTGTTTGGCAAAGACTAAAGCCATTTACCCCCTGTGTCTTAAATTCAGTTTCTGTGTATCATTTCACTTTAAAAAGTCACAATTACATCTCCTCCCTAAAACAGGAAACTGCATTATGCCATCCTTTTCCTTTGTCATATCTGTTTATTTTATTTTATTTTTTGTGGTTGCCCTACTTAAATTCAGCACTTAGATGCTCTTCTGATCACATTGTTTTTGCCTGTCAAGGATCCCTTTTCCTGCTGCTTGTACCCATTGGGAAGACTGATGTTCTTTTGACCCATCTAGAACTGATGTAACCTAATTCTGAGATTCTAACAGGAAAAGTCTCATTTCCCAGCCTCATTTCTAAGAGAGAAGGATGTACACCACGGGCTCTCCAGTCATCTTTCCAGCCAGGGGAAAGGAGAACCCCACCTTCCTGAGCATGAGACAGGAGAAAGCAGCTGAGACAGGAGAGGAAAAAAACAAACTATAACAACAACAAAACTAAGGCACTGAAGATATAATTTAAAGGCACAACTTAAAAATTTGCCTGAAATTAATTCTAGCCCAGGCCACTCCAATTGGGAGAGTTACCAACTCCATCTCTAACCCAAGCCATTTTGAATTGCTTATATCAAAAAGAACAAGAATCTTGATAGAAGTTATAAAACAGGTTTAGCTATCTAATGCCTTTAAAAGGAAAAATAATTTTTAATGATATTATAATTCATTCATTTAATAATAATAAAGTCAATGGCTGTAATATAACCTTTTGTGGACCTGTGTGATATAAAACCCTGTATACATGCTTAATATCAATCATAACCATGGATACTATCAATCATTTTACAGAGGAGTGATTTACTTCAGGTATTAAGTAAGCTGTCTAAATCTATAAAGAAGAAGTGTTACATTTTCCGTTCGCTGGACTCAAACGTCTGTGTTTTTTTCCACTATGCATTCTGAAAACAAAACAGAGCTTCTCTACTAGTATAAAATAAACATGAACAGCACGTGATCAAAAACACCTTACTGTGTAACTGGGCAAACACAAATGCTCCTCTCTCCTGACTCTATCTTTTCCTAATTTCTTGCCAAAGCAGCATTTTATATTCCCTAATGCATTACAGAAATGGCTCAGGGTGACTTAAAATCAGAAGCTTCATGACACGGGCGTGGGGAAAAGCCTGGGTGGAGGGAGATGATGTGCTCTAGGCTTAGGTGAGGAAGAGCAGTATCAAAGAAGATGTGAGACAAACAATATCCCGCATCAGAGCTAGAAGAGTTGTCAAGTGTGAACACAGATGTGAATGATTACCTTCCCAGCGGAACAGAGGACTTCTGCATCATTGTGAGAGATCACTTTTTTACAGCGTAGCTGTATTTGAAGAGTGGGAGAAACTGTGATTAAAGTGACAAAATTTCTAAACACACTGGGGTTTACGGAACATGGAGCAAAACTTTCCTCATTTAGGAAGATGAGGTAAACCAGTCTTATACTGCGGGAACTTGAATTTCCTGTAATTTTTCAGGACTGCTTATGTCTTTTTTCCTTGAGCATGTCCTCCAACTACATGAAATCATTTCCATAACTGAGATGGAAACTGAGTGAGCTCAAATGTCTTGGAAAATCTTGGGTCGTATTTGGGAGATTTTTACACAGTTTAATATCCCAGCTGAAGAAAAAAAAAAAAACTGCTTTCTCACGAATGTGCAGAGTATATATCATTTCCCTTATTATTGGTTTGTGGGCTTTCTTGGAAGCATAATATCCAGGATTAGCATTCTCAGGAGAATAATTGAATTTGAATATAATTAGGAAAGTTCACAGCTCAGGAAAGATTGGTGAGGAAATAGTGACATAGGAAGTTGACTTGAATTAGTAATGTTCTTAGTACACACGACAGAAGCTGAAACCTTATTTAGGACAGTTTCTGTTAGGACGTGGCTGGAATAAGTACTTGTGCCTTTCCTCCAGGTGAACAGCCCCAAGTCATCCGGCATGATAGTGCTCATTTTACTGGGTAAGTGAATGGCGCTTCTGGTTTATCTGAACTCATTGTAGTACTAATTATTTGCAAACTGAATATAGTCCCATGTGACTTAAGCTTAACGGGGTTTATAATGTAGAATACCAATTACACGACACATTTATGTTTCAGCATCGTTCATCACTGACAAAAATGTACAGTTCTTTTATTTATTTATTTCTAACTTGATAGAAAATGAATAATATAAGAATTGCATTAATCATTCTGGTTGTTTCTGTTTAATTGTACAATAATCCAATAACTTTGAGTTATTTACCAGGATTTTATGAAATTCATGTAAGTCCTAGAGTCTTTAAAAAGAAATGAAACCTTCCAGTATCTATTTACAAGTTATAAGATAAATTTTGAATTATTATCTATTTTATTTTAAAATTAAATTAAAAATTTTAATTTAAACCACTCATTTTCTCTAATTTTAAAATCTTAATATTACTGATTCACTTAGTAGAATAAAACAACACCACATTAAGTGCTTCACATTTTGATCAAATTTAATGACCTAAGTATGGAATTGCCTCTCCTATATTACATCCTATGACTATATTGTAGGAGGATGATGAAAATGAATTCATCTGTGTTTAATGTAGAATCAATAACAATCTACTTGTTTTGTGTGTTATTGGAGTTTTTCTATCTTCTCCAGTGTTGAGTGAAACTTATAAATTAAATTCAGGAAAGTGATAGTTGTAATTATAGCTGGATAATAGTAAACAAAGCCAGGGTATTTTCTGTTTACTCTAGGCTAATAGATATTGATGAACAAAAGTATAACTGTGGACAAGAAAATAAAGAACTTTATTTCAAATTGTGTTAAACTTTAAAAGGAGAGTCAAACTAAATTGAATCAAAGATAATTCAAGAAGGAAAGGAATCCTTAATATATTTTCAGTCTTTCTTTGTATTAAATAACAGTTCTATTATGTGAGGCATTCTTCTTATTATTAATTTTAAAATAGAATCTAATTTTCACTGAGCAATTCAGGAGAATTTTTGAAAAATCTTGAGTTAAATATAGAGTCACAAATTTTAAGAAGGAATAAGACATATTTTAGAAAGATAATTATGTTTTGGGGTGTTGCGGGCCAAATAATCAGTATGGTTTCTTTAATTAACTCAGTATTGTATTTGAGTGGAAGATATGAAAAATCATGTAAAATAATCAATTAAGTGTATTATTCAACCAAAATTTGAAAATGTCAAAGGAGGTGAAGTAGATTTAGGAATGATATTATGTAGAATTCATAAATTATCATTTAGCAGAGGTACTGGGGATGTTTTGATGATATATTCAGGATCATCACCTGTAAATTTCTTGAAGTAACCATTTAAAAGACAGATGATAAATGGCAAAATGCCAGTTTCTTATAAGTTACATTTTTGACATAAAATCCCCATATGAGGGTTTTTGAAAACTGGATTAATCCAAGTAAATTTTCACCAGAATCAAAAACACCCTTTTTATCTAGGCTAGCCAAGTTAAGAGCACAGGGGTTTAGCTAGATGAGGTTGTTCCTGAACACTTGAAAATAATAGAAAGCTGACAATGTCGATTTCCACTCTAGCCCTCAAAAAGAAAAATGTCACCAAGCCACACCCATGTGCCTAATCTCCAAATGCAGTGACCCAGCAAGTAGTACATATGATCAAATCAGTTGTCTTGGTATCTTCTTAGGAAGCAAGGTTTCAAAAGAGGTAAGACAGCAGAAAAGATTTCAAGGCTTTACTTCAAGCCTATAACTCTATATTGTCACAGGTGGTTCATAATTAATATCATCTTTATAAATATTCAAATTCAAATGTGATTAAAATGTAGCTTAAAGTTAATGTAACTATAAATCAATTGTAGTCTCCATGTTTTTCTATAAATTTATTAAGCAAGTGTTGGTTTGCATTGTTGTCAAATGAACTTGAATTGCTTTTATAACATATTAAATTAGCATTGGCATCTCTTGATTGCCTTTGGAAAACTTTCTGAAACCATTTCTCCTCCTCTAAGAATAACTTGTAAATATTTGGAAGGTGTTGTTTTGATTAGATGTTATTTATTTATGTATTACTGACCTATAAACAACTGTTTTGTTTGAAACAACATGCATTTATTGAATATCTTGGGATAAAACTAAAAATGAACTCCAGTGCTACCCAATAAAACCCTAGAACTCAGTGATGAAAAGAAGCACATGAACACACACTAGAGAGAGGTGAAATCGACAATCAGGGAATTCTCAGGATTCTAGAATAACAAGTAAAGGGTGTCAATTTAATTTGGGTGTAGGGAAAGGATGGTATAGCATTCAGAGAAAGATTCCTTAAAACAGGTAAAGATTATGGTCAATCTGAAAGGACAAAGAGAGTTACTCAGAATAAAACAATTGAATATTTATAGGGATGGCACAGTAAATCCTCAGAGATGTAAAACAGCATGGGACTTTTGGAAAATTATAAATTCTTGTGGATTTCCAGATTGTGAGTGGTGAGAAATCTGGAACATCTCATAAGGAGCCACCCAAAAAGTCTAAGTAGAGAAATTGCAATACTAGAATGGTGCATTAGGTAGATTAGGAGGTGTAAAGAATATATCTGAATAAGATAAAACTGGAGGCAGACAGACCAATGAAAGTGTTAATCAAATGCTCTAAGTGAGAGTCAATTTTTGTAAGAAGAGATGTGCAAGAGTAAAACTGAGGATATGCAAGGAATTTATCATGAATGTACGATTTCTGGTTTGGGTGCCTCTGATAATGTTGTCCTTGCTTATGGTCCACTAGGAAATAGTGATGAAAAGGACAATGTTAGAGAAATTATAGTTTCAAACATTCAGATAGAGGAAACTATTTTCTATCTGTGGCTATAATATTGGAAAATATTGGTTTGAATCACATTTTTGAGCATCATTGGCCTAGAGAATTTTTTCTTTCTTCTTCTTTTTTTTTTTTTTTTGTGTGTGTGTATGGTGCTCGGGCTTGAACCCAGGGCCTTGTGCAACTCTACCAACTGAGCTATATCCCCAGCCTAGCCTAGGGAATTTAGTTCAAACTGAGAGAGCATAGAATTGTCCACAGAGAATGCATAAGATGAGAATAGGAAAGGTCCAAGGACAGAACCTAAGTGAAAATACATTTTAACAGAAGATCAAGGTAAATCTAGGAGAGATTCACTATGGCCAGAATATATTGATTGGATAAATATCAAGACAATCAATAAAAGTGTTGCCAAAGAAAGACAATCCCAAAACAAATACATCAAAAAAATGACTAATGGTCAAAAGAGGTCAGATAAAGTCTTAAATCTATTAAATTTGATATTAATGAGGTGATTAGAAACCTTTTAAAGAGTAGTTTGGATCAAATAAGAGTCCTAAAAATAAATAAGTTGAAAAATCCTAAAAATAAGTAGGTTGAAAATAGGTGGTGAGAATGAGAAGAATCAGTGCAGACAATTCATTGAAGAATCTTACACAGGAGAAATACAGATCTACAGCTAGAGGGGAGTTTAAGATGCATTTCAGCCTTATAATAATTTTACCATGCTTTATTTTCCACAATTCTGCTCTTTTAATAACTTAGATTTGGGGAAAATAGCCACCAGACTGCAACATCGCAAACTTTTGCTGTCTTCTTGTTATTCAAGCTATGGGACTAAGCTCAGAAAATGGATCTGCTTCCCACACCAATGTTTGTGCATATTTAAGAGAGCAATGCTTAAGTGATGCACATGGATGCAAACATGCATGGAGAATAATGGAAGATGCCTGCAATGTTTCAGGTAAAACAAGTTGCTATAAATAAACTAAAATGGTTTCTTTTATCTAAGATAAAAATGAGATCTGATATTTTCTTCCACAATTCTAGAAACTAAGTTAATCTTCATGTTAAGTGTCTTACTTAATTTTGACATTCACTTAATCTACATTCCATCATATTCTGGTGAATTTCATTGCAAAAGAATATGATTAATTACTAACGGGCTCTGATTAACACTTAAGGCAGATGCAAAATTAAAGATTAAATTTACTTGTTTTATCAAGAAAAATGCTCAGATGATATGTGTGCTTCTTAGAACCACAAATAAAATTCTTCAGATAAAATAGCATTCTGCTAATATGTCAATTTGTCAAGGACTAAAGAATAATGTTTGGGATAACCATTGCTATTTATTTGTACATTTATAATGTTTGTTCTTTATTCTTATCAAGTACACACTATTGTTCACTCCAATTCTGTCAAGAGTCATTTAAAACAAATTTTAAATTTTTAAATTATACTACATTCCAAATATTTGAAGGGAGTTTCAAGAAATGAAGAAAACAACGATTGAGGGGGAAAGTCTTACTATATAGTAACTGCATATATAGTAAATAAAATTTTACCAAATCATTCCCTGAATGGGGAATTCCTCAAAATGAAAATTGGAAATTGGGCCCATTTTCCTTCTCAGAGTCACGAGACCTATAAGAAGACTCAGTACTGGATGAGGAGCAAAAGAAACTTGTATTGGCCAAGGGTAACAGAAGTGGGAAACAGACTAATAAATCAATTTCTTGACCTGTTGGGGAGTGGAGAAAAGAAATGAGGGGAGAAAGAGGCTAATAAACTGAAGGACATTTATGTCTTTTCCTGGTATAGGTGGAGACTTCTCAGAACTCAGGCACCACATCTTTTCTCTCCTTTTATGGTGGGGTGCTTCTTATCATGGTGGCTTATAGGTGTGTTGCTCAGTATGAAAATTAGATTAAAATGAAATTAGAGGTCTGGGGAATCACTCTGGCAGCCATCTTGAATCTGAATGGTTTTGGCTAGCCCACTGAAGAGGAGCCTGTGGCCTTAAGACATTCTGTCCTCAAAGACAGACAAGATCAGGGTAGAAATTCAGCTAGGGCATGTAGGCAGTACAGTGGATAACAAAATCATTATAGTAAGGCTCCATTCACACAAAATACACATATTAAACTGATTATACAGGGGGACATTTTCTAGTAATGGCATGATAAAATTAGTTTTAAAATGCAACATTTTAACATAATGACAAATATAACCTTCTTATATTATGACTATTATAATATTCTAAATGCTGATGAATGTTGTGAAACATTCTGTAAGACAAATACTAAAGGGAAATTCAAAATGTATTTCTCCATGATTTTTTTTCATTTCTCCATTTTACAAAGATTAGATCACATACTGCTCATGACTCTTGACTATCCTCAAATGCTTCCTTTACCTCAGACTGCATTGTGTTAAAAAGTAGCAACCTACAGTTCTAACAATGCCCATGTGTACAATATTCATCAGCAGGCTTGGCCCAGCAACATGACCTCAGTGAATTATACAGAATGTGTAGGAAGGCAGACAGTTTCTGCTCTTGTGTGTCCTTGAGAAAGTACATGGACTATTCACACTGGAAGGAAAGTTATAGCTATCTAATCCAATATTCATATTTCTATTCAGGAAAAATAATTTGCTTAAAGTAATAAAATAATTTTAGGATGAAGACAGAGGACAACGAAATTTGTTATTTGTATTGATGATGAAACTCCTTGTTATATAAGGCAATTTAAAATGTGTTTCTAAAATATCACACTTCATGTGTCATGAATTATCACTTATTTATGTATTTTAGTATATAATGGCAAGACATTTGTGGTAGTTTGCAAAAATATTTGCATAATTATCTCATGCATGAAGATGAAATAGAAATATTTTCAAATTCACAGACAATATAAACTTAAGTGGTTTTATCCAAAACAATGTATAAAAGAAAACTGGGATAGAGGAATATAGCTTTTTAAATTAAAACAGAAAATTAAATATTATGAGTTATAAAAGATTTGTTCAATAATATTTATGGAGTGCTTATAAGTGCCAGGTTCACTTCATTTCTCAATAAATTTAGAGACACCTACATATATCAGAATGACATATAAAATAAAATAGCAGATTAAGACAAAATAGCTAATGAAGTATCTAAAATAACAGAATAGAAATCATTCTGGTGATTTCATAAAAGGACAGCTTTGAGTATTTCCGAAGTGCAAATATTGGCATTTTATGTCGGGACAAACTACTTTAAAATGCAGAAAGTTTCCATTTATTTTATGAAGTATGTTCTGGGAAAAGCACAGTAAAAATAGATATCTTGTGTAAAAAGTCATTTATTTGATCATCCTGCAACAACCTTATATAATCTTGTCATACTAAAGAATTACCCAGATAGGCATCTAGGTGCTTTAGGAGGCTTGGGGTGCAACTCAAAGGTTAAGCACCCCTGGGTTCAATCCCTGGCACTAAGTAAATAAATAAATTATAAAGTACTTTGGAGAAAAGGATCCAAAAGTTATGTTCATATTAATATCTGGAGTGTTATATTTTGATTGTTAAATCCAGGTGACCCTTGCACGATAAGTAATTTATCACACTGTAACCTGAGAATCCAGTCCTTTGTGGACAGCAATTTCCAGTTTAAAGAGTGTCTCTGCACAGATGACCTGTACTGTACTGTGAACAAGTTTCTTGGAAAAGAATGTGTCAATAAATCAGGTAATGCTTGTTCATCCAGGTCTTTGTTCCAAAGCTAAATCCTGCTAAATCATGACATATTATTCTTTTTTCTTATTGCAAGGTTTTGGATTGCTAATATTTTGCTGACATATCTATGTTCATGTAGTAGTATATTGGCATATTGTCTTGCCTTATAAGATCTTTAGTTTTGTTGTCTAACACTGGCCTCTTCAAATGAACTGAGAAGTGTTTCCTTCTCTTTCATATTCTGGAACAGTATACAAAGAGCTGGCATTATTTTTTTTTTTTAATTCAAGATTAAGTCAATCAACCAGTGAAAGTATCTAGGCTATTCTTCATTGGAAGTTCCAAGACACAAATTCAATGTACTTAATTGTTACAATACTAATTCAGTTATCTGTTTCTTCATGAGTGAGCTTTAGTAGTTGGTGTCTTCCATTTTATGGATTTTTATATTTAGAGTTTCTAATGAACTCTTTTTTTATTGCCATCTCTAAGTTGCTCCTCTAATATTCTGTTCTTTTTAATGTCTGTAGGAGTGGTAGTGATGTCCTCTCATTCATTCAGGTATTTATAATTTGTGTTCCTTCTTCCTCTTTTTCTTTTCTGATTTTGTCCTTTGTTGGCTCATTGTGTGTGTGTGTGTGTGTGTGTGTGTGTGTGTGTGTGTTTGTGGTGATTTTAAATTGTTCTTAATTTTCTATTTTCTTCAGATAAAAACTTGGATCATTGATCTAAGGTTTTCTTCTTTTCCTGACATGAATATTTAATACTATGAATTTCCTTTCAAGAACTGTCTTAGCTACACACACAAATTGTTATGCTATATTTTAATTTTTATTTAATTCAGAATATTTTCTTTTCTTTGGAATCTCCCATTTGACTCATGGTTTAGAAACTTGTTGCTTAATTTCCAAATATCTGGGATTTCCTAGGTGTCTTTCTTACTGATTTTAGTTTAATTTCCATCTCATCTGAAAACATATTTAATATGATTTCAATCCTTAATTAAAATGATGATTGCTGAATATCATTTGTACAATGTACTCTATTCTATATAATATTCATGCACATATTCACACACAATAAAAATATTCAAAGTCATATAGGAAGAAATAATGGTGACCCACAAGGCTTCACAGAATTGCAGTCATAGATTGTTCCTCCAGTGGCTCAGGAGGCTGAGGCAGGAGGATCTCAAGTTCAAAGTCAGCCTCATCAACTTAGTGAGGCCCTAAGGCAATTCAGTGAGACCCTGTCTCTAAATAAAATATTAAAAAGGGCTGGAGATATGCCAGTCCTTAAGCACCACTTTGCAATTTTTATTTTATAAAAATATTTTTAAAAAATTGTGGCAGACATAGCCTTTTAGGGTGAACTGTGTCCTTTAGGGAGACAAACAAAATGGATTTTTAAAATAGAGGAAATACAATGAAGCAGAGCACATTTGGAGAGCAACAAATCTTTTGTTAAGTTGGATTGTAGAATGGAAAAGTATTAGGATATAATGTTGGAAAGAAACCAGATGTTAATAAAAATGAGGCAAGCTGAACTTATAGCTTTCTAATGAGATTAGGCTTTAAACCTTTGATATGAGGATCTGTTATCGATTTTAAACAGAGGAATGAAGAATCAGCTTTCCAAATGATAAGGTTGTAAGGCAGAAGATGGAATGGAAGGGAGAGAAAGATGCAAGCAGGACATAAATTAAAAAGCATCAAAAAAAAATTGGTGGCTAGGCATCTGTTTTAGTTACCTTTTTCACTACTGTGACTAAAAGACCCTACCAGAAAAAACTATAGAGGAGGAAAAGTTTATTCAGGAGCTCACGGTTTCAGAGGTCTCATTCCACAGGAGGACAGCTTCATTCCTTAGGGCCCCAGGTGAGACTGAACATCATGGTAGAAGAATGTGGTAGAGAGAAGAGGTTCACATAATGATCAGGAAGAAGAGAGATAGACTAAGGTCAGCTCACCAAAAATATACCCCAAAGGAATGCCTCTAATGACTCATCTTTTCCAGCCCCACCCTACCCACCTTCAGTTACCTCTAAGTTAATCCCTATCATAGAATTAATTCACTTATTTGGTTAAGGATGTCATAATCCAATCATTTCACCATTAAACCTTCTTGCATTGTCTCACACATGAGCTTTTGGGGGACACCTCACATCCAAACCATAACAGTGTCACATGCCTAAACTAACACATGTGCTGAGAATTATAAGGAGAGGGGATATTTTAAGTATGTCTATGAGTTATAATTAGTAGGAACTGGTGACCAGCTGAATAGTGGGAGAAGAAAATGTACTAAACATGATATTCAAAGCGATTACAATGAAATAAAAATAAAGAAGAAATTATGGATTGGGAACAAAAATATCATTATATTTGGAAACATTTTTTTTCTGAAACATTCTTTGGAACATTCAAATTAGGAATGTTTATAATTTTTTATGAAGTTTCCCATGCTAAAAATAAAATTGAAAATAAAGAAGTAATAGAACATGCCTTATTCAACTAGTATTTGGAAACAGAGATTTTGAGTTGAGAAGAAAAATATAAAATAGAGGCACAAATTTTGAAGTTAAAGACTTATGAGCAGATAAAAACACAAAGGAAAATAAATTCATTAGGAAAGGAGAAGTGAGAAGTGAGAAGAAAAGTATTTTCAGTAACAATGTCATAATCTAGTTAGAGAGACCAAAAGGAAGTTTTTAACGGTAGGAAAAGAAACTACTGTTAATTTTTTTAAACTAGTAAAAGAGGGGACCCAGAAAATAGTTAGCAATTAAAAGGAGACATTAAATAGGACAGGTCCTGTGAATGACATTAGTTTGCTAAATAGGGATCTCTACCAGTTTTAGATTGAATTAGTCAGAAATGTAAGCATGTTGAAATATTTATCAAAATATTGTTTTGTTTCAAGAAATTGAAACATTTCTATCTCAATCATCATTTATATCACACCAAGTTAGGATAAAATATTGCTATCAGTTAAGCACATATATACAAGTAGAGAGCAGTTAAAATGAAATCAACTATCATGCTAAAACCACTTTTCCCACATGGAATTTATTAAACCCTGCAATGTGGAAATATTGATAAACCAGTCCTACAAAAACCTTAGAACTATGAGATAGAAAAGAAGACCTAAACAATTTCACAAATGCACTTCATGATAGACCTGACTTGATTGTTAGGTTTGGAAGGCATATTCAAGGGATTGCTGATATTTCAGCTTAAAATAGTAAAGGAAATAAACACTGAAATTTTAGCATTCCTTCTGTATTAGCTGCAGCATTCTCCACGAAGCCTTGACCTCTCTTTCTTTCTTTTGCTTTACCAAAATGTTCCCCAGCATATACATATTCTTGGAAAAATTGGTTTTGGCATTTCTGTTTTTTTTTAATATGGTAAAACTCCCAATAAAGTTTCTGAAAGATAGAAAATGATCAATAAATATATGATGTAAATATTAAAATTCATTAACTATTTTGAGCATCTAAGTCTTGTATCTAAGATATTTTTTACTCAATTTATATATGTAGATGTTGTATAAACTCTGAGGAATATGATTCTAGATGAGATAGTCCCTGCTCTTGAGTATCTGACAACATTGAGCAAAATTTATATTTAGTCAGGATATTTAATTTAAAGTGGCTATATACATATACATATATAGTTATACTATATTTTATATACAAATTTTAATTATTTTGTTACAAATATTCAGTTATATTACAAGTATATATTATCAAATATGTTGACATTTAGGTAGCTTTACATTTTATTTCATATCAAAATATATAATTACCAATATAAGAGAGTGAATTATATCAGGGTAGCATTAAATTACCTACATCTTGTACATGAATGCCTGGACATGCTAGCTATTAGGGATTTAAGAGATGGTCTCTGTTCTTATTTAGGACTCTGATTTATAAAATATAATGATTCATTGTGAGGTCTTATTAGTAAAGGTGGAAAATGGTCGAGTAGCAAAAACACATGCACAATTGAGGCTGCACAGTGCTTAGCAGAGTGCAATGGAAGTTTGTACTTACACACTTTTATAACATGAAGGTGGTCATATTGTCTGTATCTTGCATAAGTATGAGGCATTTGAAAAACTAATGTGTGGGAACACTCATTTAATAGAAAAAAAATTTAACTTAAAAGTACAAGAAGAGCAGACATCCCGAAGACAAGAATGAATGGCTAGAGGAAGAATACTAAAGTCTCAGAAGCATTGCAGTAGAAGTCTTTTATTTATTTATTTATTTATTTATTCATTCATTCATTCATTCATTCATTCCCAGTTCTGGGTTTGAACACAATAGTGCTCTGCCATTGAGCTATATCCCCAGCTTTTACCCCCGCCCCCTCATTTTAAAATTTCAAAACAAATATTGCTAAACTGCTGGGGCTGGGCTTGAATTTGCTGTCCTTCTGCCTTGGCTTCCTCAGTCACTGAGATTACAGGCCTGCCCCACTACATATGACATGGAAGTCTTCTTGAAGTGCCTCAGAGGAAGGCAAGACATTTTAGAAGTAGACAAAAAAAAAAAAAAAAAGCCTGTAAATCTACTAAGAATCTTGTGCTGAAGTTACTCTCCCTATCTTCTTCATATAAAATTTATACAATTCTAGGCTTATTGGGTCTTTCTAATAGAAGATGTGTTCTCAATGAAGGCAGTAGAACCACCAAGGGGCATAAATTGCTGTTGAGTATGGGCCAAAAAGTCTTACCTTACCATGTACAAGGTGTACGTATAGAAATTTTAAAATAGACAAACAGTATATCTACATAATTCATTTCATGAGGGACAGAGGAATTACAAAAAATGTCTAAATTGACTTTGCATGGATAGAGAAACACTTTAGTAAAGGCACATTTGTGGGAGAAAATGGAAATTCATAAAAATTTGTGTAAGAAATAATGGATTGCCTTGTACATAAGTTAAATGATTTTATTAACCATGAAGATGTAATGAAAAGACAGACAGTAAATGGAAAGGACAAAATACCATTAAAAATGAGCATTAACATTATGTTGTTTATGCAAACTCTAAATTATTTTGTTCAGTTTTTCAACTTTAAAAATTCAACGTCATTTGTAACTGCTTCTTTGAAGTAATTTCCCACTGATTTTTGAAAGACAAGGGGTATTGGGATATTTATAAAAAATATGTTTATATGCTTTATTAAAAGCATATTGAAGAGTTATAAATACATGGATTTATTTCATTTTTAGTTGTTCTTCATTTATAGGAGAGTTAATACTGTCCTCCGATTTGGCTTCCAAGTCAAATACTACTCAGTGGTTCCATAAGAAAGACACATCGTTAATGGCTGAACAGAAGACTGACTGTGCCAATGTCTGTCAGGAATCTGAACAGTGCACTATGTTTTATGAGAATTTTAAGAAAACGTGTGGCAGAGAGACAGAACAATGCAAGAGCCTGGGTGGAAGACAACTGTGTGCAGCATTAAGAGAAAGGCTGAAAGAAATGATTTTATGGAAGTGTCCATGCAGTGACCCTTCCAAAGTAGACTGTACTCAAATTTGGAAAAGTTTATTTGAAGACATTTGTATGCAGGATGCTCAAATGAATCAAGTCCCCACCTTAAGTGAAGACGCTGAGGATGGGTTCAGTGAAGACACAGCTTTAGGTTGGTATTCACAAAATCAAAATTAGCAGTAATCAGTATAATCACAAAAATGAGGGAAAATATTTGGCTTCTCATTCCAACTCTATCATTTCTGTGTTTTTCCTAGAAAACTAAAATTGGAAAGCTCAATACCACAACTGTGTCCAAACGGGACTACAAAGAAAGAGAAAACGTGTCTTGAGGTTTTGGCATAATGTTAATTTCATTCATTCATTTGTTGAACAAATAGGAGACATTTACAGTGTGTTAGGTCCTATGCAATAGGATTTAAAAACAAATATGTCCTTCATTGAAGGACCATGCTATGTTTCAGAGGATTTTAAATATTAAATAAAAGGATTAAATGTGGTAAGTGATGATCGTTTATTTATTGTGATTGCCACAGGCCATATTCTAAGTCCTAGGATAAAAGAGTAAGTGAAACAAAAATCACTGCTCTCCAGGAGCTTGCATTCTGACTCCAGGAGTGTCTGTACCAGTTTCCCTGGAAACAGACACAGAGACAGAGGTTTACATGTCGGAAATGTATTGAGGTGCACCCGTAGGAGCCAAAGCTAAAAAGAAGACACAGAGTTAGATGGAAGGTGAGGTAGAAACGAAATATGGTTACTCTGGAGAACTAACTTAACTGCTTCCACAGAAAGCTTTGTTCCAGGAATGGACTTTCAGAGTTACAGATTCAAGGGACCTGGTCCTTTGTACCTGGAAAAGTCTGTGACCTGTTATGACTACTTCCCTTAGAGGAAGGCAATGATTGGAAAAGTATGGGGGTGACCTATCACCCAACAACACACCTAGGATGTGGGAAACACTAGTACCTAGTTCACCCAGGGGAGCTGAGTGGTGCACCTCAGCATCTGCTGTGTAACCTGGAGAAAATTAACAGGATAAAGGTTTTAAGGTATATTTTTAAGCAGCAATGAGTGCTAAAAAGAATGATAAAACATGTAGGGGGAAAAGAGATCTGAGTAGGTGGTTTGTAATTTTAATGGAGTGGTCAGAGAGGTTCTTTGAGGAAATTAATGTTTAAATAAATATTTCAAAAGAGAAGGAAATGCACCATGTGGGTATCTGGGGGAGAGAATAGTTAAGGCAGAAAAAAAAAAACCAGTGAGTTAAAAAGTCTGGAATTGTGAATGTGTTTAGTGTTTGGACAAGCAGAGACACTGTAGTTAGAATTGAAAGAGCAAGCGAGAGAGGTGCAGGAGTGGAAATCAGAAGCATAACAGGTGCAAAATCACATTGTATTTGTAGGTTATTTCAAAACCTTGGCTCTTACTCTAAGTCATATAGTAAATCATGGAAGGTTTTGGTCGGGAGAGAGGCATGGCCTGAGTTTTAATCTTTAATAGGATCTTTGTTGTTGTTTGTTTGAAAACTAAGAGAAGCAAAGACCTAAGTAGGAAAGCCAGGTAGAAGGCTTTTAAAATAAGGTAGCAAAACATGATGGAGGATGATCCAGTATGGGAAAATGTGTGATTCTGGACATATTTTGATATTACTTGATCTTATAGAACTTCAGAAAAAGAATCAAAGTTGACTCCCAAGTTTTTGTCTTGAGTACTTATAAGGATCTGCTGGCTTTATTTTAATTAACAAATACAGGAACAGCTCCTGGAAGAAGCTTTAGTTGGGAACAAAGGAGGCTTTGGGAGTTAGAGCTGGTCATTTTAAGTCTGAAATGTTTATGAGATATCTAAGCAAAGGTATCTAGTAGGAAATCATACATAACGGAATTTATGTCTAAATTCTATATATAGCATATGGATGTGAGATCTGTACAGTAAGAAGATACTGAGAGAGTCATCATTCACTTCTAGATGGCATATAAGACTATGGGACTAGATGACTTTAATGAAGACATGCATGGTATCTTGGAGCAGATTGGCAGCAGGTTGAGATGCTATCAAATTTTGGACATATTTTGATATTAGTTGATCAATAAGAGAAAAAGCAATAGGTGCATGACCTCTGGGATGCTGCAGCATTCACTGGTATGGGAGAAGAGAAAGGAGCAGTAAAAACCTAGAAGGATATACTAGAGAGAGAGAGAGGGTAAAACAAGGAAGAATGGTGGCAGGAAATCAAGTCAAGTATAGGAAGTTTCCAAAGGAGAAATGAAAGATCCAGAGGATTCCATGATGTGATACAGATATTCAGGACCAAAAATACACTAAGTGCATTTGACAACGTGGAGGTTACAGATGACCTTGATGAAAACATGTGTGGAGTGGAAAGCACAATGACAGGATTGAAGGTGGAGTTTAAAGAGTCTGTAAGGAAATAGGAGGAGGGAAATTGGAGGCAGAAACTAAGGATACTTTTTGAAAGAAGGTTATTGTAAAGAGGAGATTTTTTCAAGATGAAAAATATAAGATATGTATGCTGATGTGCATGATTCAGAGATGGTGGTAAAATTGATTATTCATGGATGAAGTGGTGAATAATACCCATGCAATACATTTGAATCATGCTTATCAAGTGCCATTAAGTGGAAAAATAAGACAGCGAGATGTAGTCTCTACTCTCATGGAATGCACATGACATTTTCCAGCTCTACCCTCTAGCTCAAAGTGGTTCCCAACTAAAGGCTCTACTTTCAGCATTAAATGTGAATCAAGGCCATCTTATGAGAATGATGAAGGAAATGGTAAGATAGTAAGCTTGAGTTGAATGCATAATGTTTGATGACATATGAAATACTATATATTAGAAGAATTTTATGGGCCATTTTTATTTTTGCAGGGATACCTGTTTGCATATCATATGATGTTTCTATGAGAAAACTAAACAGTATAAATGTATAAGGCTGTAGTTACACTGAGGAACTAATAAGAAAATAAAGAGGGGATAACAGTGACGAAGTTCACCTATTAGTGTATATATCTAGGATGGAAACTGTCAGTGAATTCAGGAGATGTTTAAAAGATTGGAAGGAAATATGAAGACAAAATTCCCGGAGGTACATATACAGATTAAATGAGGGGAAGTTTTTTGAAGATAGTAGAATAATTCATATTTGTAATCAAAAATAGAGAAATTCAAGTAAAAGTCAAGTTTAGAGTTGAATTACTGGTGTGACATATTTGGAGGGCAGGTGAAGATCATAGGGAATTATGAAGTAAGGTGGTAGATGAGATTTTTTTTCCAAAGGGCACAGAAGTAAGCCAGCACAATGACAAGATTTGAGGTGGAGAAGAAGATTGACATCAGTGATGAATATCAGGGCAAGAGTTTGAAATTAGTATTTGATAAGATAATCAGCATAAAATTCAGAGAAGGACAATTTTTTTACATGGGTGAACAATATTTTGGAAGCTGTAAAACTGACAAGGTAGATACAAACATTCTCTAAGGAAAACACGGTGTGTTCCATATGGGACATAGGTAGCAGCAAGGTAACAAGAAAGGGAAAATAAGCTGGGAGAAAATCTAGGTTTCCAAGATACCAGCCTTTTATCTTCTTCTTTCTTCCATGGTTTCAGGCTCTCTCTCTCTCTCTCTCTCTCTTCTCTCTTCTCTCTCTCTCTCTCTCTCTCTCTCTCTCTCTCTCTCTCTCTCTCTCTGCCCCCCCCCAGGATTGAACTACTCAAGGGCACTATATACTGAGCCACATCCCATCCCTTTTATTTATTTATTTACTTTGGGGGAGAAGATATCTCTAAGTGTCCTAGGCTGACCTCAAACTTGCCATCCTCCTGCTTCAGTTTGTCCAGTTGCTGTGATTTCAAGCATGCACCTTTGCACCCCACCCTGTTCAGTCTCCTCTGAGGATCTCTTTTATATTAAATGTTAGTGTATATCCTCTGAGAAAGAAGTCTTCTGCTTAAATTTAATGAATCATTTCATAGAAATGTATCTATTAGTTTATGATTAACTTATTTTGTCACATTATAAAATTTAAATAGAAATATTTGTATGGAGTAATTGTATGGGAGAAATTCTGATGATACCTGAGGGAAATGTGCATATTTTTAATACATTTGTATATGATTTCAAAATTCAGATGGTTGGTGTCTGCTTCTGTTTATTCCTAGAATTTATTGTCCTTTACCTTCTTCTCAACAATTATGCTATTATTTAAAATATCCTCTGGGAAAAGCATATATACTTATGTGTGTGTATGTGTGTGTGTTTATATACATATATATATATTTATACACACATGCAAATATATCATATGAAAAAAATGTAAAAGTCTAGGAAGTATTCTTCCTTCAGCTGGTCTTTTGTTTGTTTGTTTGTTTAAATTCTGAGGAATCTGCTTTTTTTGTCTTAAGTTTTTAAAAAAGTTGTTTTTATTAAATGAATGTTCCATGTTCAGCCAGAGGAAGGAGAAGTTGTGTACAATGTGTCAAAATGCATTCTACCATTATGCATAACTAATTAGAACAAATTAAAATATTTAAAAATAAGTGAATGTTCCTCGCACATTAGCTTTTCCAAATGCCTCATACTTATGCAAGGTCAAGACAATCCAACCAACTTCATGCTATGAGAGTGTGCAAACAAACTTCTATTTTTCTCTTATAAGCACTGTTCATTTGCTGGAGTGCACGAAACACAAGTTACTATATCATTTTGCATGTTTACCTAATAAGAGTTCTGCATTTAATATGCAGAAAATCTATTGAAATACATTATTCATTGCGTATGAAAACAGTACACCATCAAAAATTAAATTTATTTTCCCATACTAAATGCAGCTCTTTTTCATTTTGGATACCAACCACTCATATAACAATTGAATCATCTGAATAGACCAACAGAACAAAACTAATCTGGGTGGCTTAAGAAATAAATTTTATTTTCTCGTAGGAGGCTGGTAATCCCAGATTAAGGTCAAGTAGGATCTGCTTTAGATGAGAGCTCCTTTCTTCCTGGCTTATAGGTATCCAGTTGTCTTCCTGCCATGTCTTCACATGACCCTTCCTTGGTGTGTTCTGAGGGAGGAGAGAGAGAAAGAAAATTCTACTGTCTCTTCTTATAAGGTCACTAACCAAATCAGATAGGGCCCCCCACTCTTATGACCTCATTTAACCTTATTACATCTTGGATACATCATTCTAAACACAACTGCACTGGTGGTTAGGGCTCCAACATGAATTTTGGGGCAGGGTACAATCATTCAGTTTATACCAATGAGTCCGTACTTAACCATTAAGGGTAGTTTCTTCAATACTTTTTGATGCATGGAACAACCCTCCCTATAAGTCCCCATGTAGAGGTATTAACCCATAACAGATGTCTGTCCCAGGCTTTTTTTATTTTATAGAAAAACCATGTGACTCACTGAGATCTGTTTGGGATGTCATTTAAGATGGACAACTGACATAGACAGGAACTTCAGGTCTTCCATGAAGAGACAGGAAAGTAGACTCAACAAGAAATATTGAGTAAACAATCAATAGAAAAAATGAAAAAAATATGTATCAAAAATTGATGGGAAAGCACACAGAGTCTGGAAAGGTTGTGACATATTTGGGATAGGAAGAATTTTCCTGATTGTACCATCATGTAGGTGCAGTGGGCTGTCAGGCAAGGAAAATGAACACATAGCCAGGTGGTGAACAGACTAGTTATGAAAGGGTGTTTGTGCCAACTGAGGCATACTTTACAGTTGAAACCAAATTCTAGATTTTGATTAAGTTTCATAGATATTTTCATTACATAAAAGTTAATATCTTAATAGCCAATGGAAAATACTTAATTTTTGTTTTAAAATAAAATTCTGGTCATCTATTTCCTTCCCATTTTATGCATATACCTACTAGAGCTCCTTGTGTTTTATTTGGCTTTAGTTTCTATTTCCTTACACACTCTGGGGATGCTCAATGACAGCGACTGCAGATTTGCATCTTCAGGACATGACTCAGTACATAGGAAGGACTCAATGGGTATTTCTTGAAAGATTTTAGAAATCAATGGCAACTGAGTTCACTTCTATTCAAGAGATTTTCCAGTTCTATAATTATAATTCCCAAGAACTCTTGGAGGTTAAAGTAACCAGACGTGGAAACAATTTTTACATTTCATGTCTATCTAATTAAGAACTTACTGGGATGGGATTATTTTGGTGTTGTTCAGACAACATTCCTTCTGTTCTCTTTCCCCAGACAGTGTTTGCTTACTTCGGTGCACATGGTCTAGTCATTAATTAGCATTTGTTTAGATCATCAAGTAATTGAATCCTCAAAGCAGAGCAGTTTAACTCACATGAATGATGTTTCAGAGGTTTACTTTTCTTCTTCTGAACCCTCCTAATTTTCAATATCAGTGGTTAAATGAGTGTTATAGGATCTTGTATGTATTTTTTTCCCAATTGCTCATTTATAAATTCTCCAAGGAAATTTGGAAAAAATTAAATAATGAGACAGTTTCTTTGTTTTCCTTCTAGATAACATGAATGAGGATGATACATTCAAATGGAATCTAACTACTCCTTCCTATCATGGTAATGTTTATAAGTAATCATTTTGATCTGCCTTGTAAAAAACTGGACAATATACTTTAAAAATAGTTATCAGACTTCTTCAAGTTAGGTTAGTACAAAATAAATTATGTGGGTAACACTTCAAATATAAAAAAATTTCTTCCACAATAATTGTCCTTTCATTAGCTATTCATGTATGTTCTGAGACATATTTTACAGTTGAAACCAAATTCTAGATTTTGATTGTTTCATAGATATTTTCATTACATAAATTAAATAGTTTGGGGCCAATTATGTTTGTGTAGTCATGTGGTAGTAGTGAGGATGGGGCTAGTATTCACATATACCTGTGTTTTCCAGAATGTGAACATCTTCATAGGCTAGAAGAATTACATAGACTTTTATTTGAGATTCCTATCTGCTTCCAGTAATGTGCAACAGAACTATGATGATTTTGATTTGAGCCAATTAATTCACCATAAGCTGTATAGTTCAAATGCAAGTTCTGAAAATTTATTGTCTACATTTTGGAGACTTGGATTCAGAGATTTTCTACTACAACTTGGTTTGGGCCCAATACATTTCCCATCACTCTGGATCACAATACATACCCAATATAGATGATAGATGCTTCAAATAGCACACTGCTCAGGTCTCAGGATATTCATACTTACTCTAAAGAAAGTAATGTTTGCCAAAAATGGCACATTGGCACATCATTGTATTTTGTTCATAGATGTCTCACAATTTTTGCAGATTCTAAATGTATGGTTTTGTGTTTACTTTTTCATGACCTGAGCATATCCATTTCTTTCAGAATTCAACGGGATCCAGTCCTGTTTGGAAGTGACAGAGGCGTGTGTAGGGGATGTTGTGTGTAATGCACAGTTGGCCCCTTACCTTAAAGCATGCACAACAAATGGAGATCTGTGTGATGTGAAACACTGCCAAACAGCCATACGGTTCTTCTATCAAAATATGCCTTTTAACGTTGCCCAGATGTTGGCTTTTTGTGACTGTGCTCAATCTGATATACCTTGTCAGCAGTCCAAAGAAGCTCTTCACAGCAAGCCATGTGCAGTGAACATAATTCCACCCCCTACTTGCCTCAATGTAATTCACAGCTGCAGAAATGATGAATTATGCAGGTGAGTAAAAACATGCATACCTTACTTTCTTATTTCGGCACCTTATTTGTTACAGTCCAGTCCTAGCACTTGATCCCATTACATTAGTTGGAGTTCCCACCTTTATCCACTGTGGTGTAAATAAAACCAGACAATTCATAGTTTTGAATCTGTGGTACATGTCTAGTGACCTTTTTGAAATTTTAATGCAGAATAGGTTTTTTATAATAAAGCAATTCAGTATCTAAAATTTTGGAAATCATATTTTTAATTATATATTCAAGTTGAACTAATGAATCGGTTAACATTCCAGGTTTGTATAACAGTTTCAGAATTTGGGGGGGGAGGGGAGTGATTATGTAAGGCTGCCAAATGTCCTAGAATTTTGTCAGGGTGGCTATTTGACCTTCAGAATAAATCCTCTCTGTGTTAGACTGAAGATCATGAATGGATCTCTCAGTAAACATCTGAAGGAAGAGATACCAAGCCAATGTTCTCAAGCCAATTGTATCTCTTTCAATGTTGAGGAAGAAATATGAGTGACAAGGTCAAAAAGCAGTAAGGATGGGGTGTGCAAGGGGGAAAGCAACAGGCAATGAGGCCAGAAATTAAATTGGGTAAAGTGTGGGCAGGACTAGATCACTAGGGCCCTGAATGATTTTGCAAGGTTTTGGCTTTTAGCATAAGTAAAATGGAGAGGTACTGGAGGGTTTTGAGCAGAGTTATGAATGATCTGGCTCCTTTATTAAAACTTTCACTCTGCCCCCATGCAGATAACCACTCTCAGGAACCATAAATTTAGTACAACACCTCTGCCTCTTTCTTTTCATTAGCACATTTTGTTGTATGTTCAAGATATGAATTTATCTCTTATATGGTCATAAATCTACAGTTCCACTAGGACAGGAGTAAGAACATGCAGGAAAGAACAACAATACCAAAGAAACAGAATGATTCAAAATTATTTGTAATATTGATGATATAGTTGAAGGAGTTTTAAGAAATAAAATTTATTTGGCTCATGGTATAATAGTTCAAAACAAAATTTGCCATACTTTTTATCTTGCTTCTACCACTGACAAGACTAGAAGATTTAATGATGTCAGCTTCCTGAAATTTCTTCGTAAATTGCTTTCATTTAGCCTTCTATCTCCATTCTCTTACTATAAGTCATAGTAATCTGCAAAATAGTTCCAGATCTTGTAAACATTTGTCAAAAAGGTAACTACTTCCTCATAATGTACATTCTATGAGATATATGGTAATGATCTTAGATGAGTAATAAAACATTGAAATGTTCTTCTACTTATCATGGATTCTTAAAAGGGTTTTATTTAAAAACTTTGTCATGAAAATGCATACTCATTACTTTAAGGCTTAACTATTTATCATGATGAATAATAATGTCACTGATAAAAATAGCTGTGTTTTTAAATTAGTGCCTCATAGTTATACATAATATTAGTGCTCATTTTGATATAATTATGCAAGTATGGAATATAATTTGCTCCAATTCAGTTCCCAGTACTTCTCTATAACCTCCTCCTCCCTCCCCCTGTCCCTTTTCTCTACTTTTTCTTGTCTTTCTTCTATGTATAGTTTTTTTTAATTTAGTAACATATGTGTATATATGACCTATACACATATGTTACTCTCTCTCTCTCTCTCTCTCTCTCTCTCTCTCTATATATATATATATATATATATATATATATATATATATATATACACACACACACACACATAAGATTGTTTGGTCTGTTTAATTCCATCTTTCCATTTATCCTTCCTCCCTCTCTATCCTCTTCCTCTATTTTCATGGGTTCCCCCTACATTTTTTTTTCTTTCTTATTTAGGTCTAGCTTCTACATATGAATGAACACATTCAACACTTGATTTGGGGTTTGTCTTATTTCACTTAGCATGATGGTCTCCAGTTGCATCCAATTACCAGAAAATGTCATAATTTCATTCTTTTTTATGGCTGAGTAAAACTCCATTGTGTATGTATGACACATTAATAGTACAAGTTAGAGTTTTTAAACTGAGTTATTTCAAAAGTTCTTATTAGTGAACTACTATATTTCATTGATTCTATCATGCAAAAGTTTTTTATACATTTTAACATTTTGATGCATCTGAAATGAGTCTTAAGGTCAATGACATGAAAATATTTTTCTTAATGTAGTTGCTTGTGGCAGTTTTTAGTTGTGCATAAAAATGTTGGTATCTTTTGAAATCAGAGAAATGTAAGCATGTTTGATCACATTATTTTTCTCATATCACAAAGAGACTCTATCTAAAAATCCGTTTATCTATCAACCTATCATCTATCTAACTACCAATCTATTATCTATACACACTAACCATGGAGCCTAATAATATTTTAACTAGCCATCACCAAAGGGACACCAATCCCTATGAAAATATCAGATGTTTTTCCATAGATGGGTACCTGGCTTTGCCTGACTCTAGTGCCAGGAACTGATGTATGCTACCTTTTTATCCTGAAATCATTTGCACACAACATTCAGAACATGGTATTTTTGAGCCTCCATATCAATTAACAGATTTTAATGGCAAGTGATGGAACACCTGGCTATAGTCTTGAGAATCTGATAGAATCTCTCATATTAACCTCCCCTTGGTAACAGCTCCTTCTCAGACTGGTACAGGGTAGTTGGTTTTTCTCTACAAGGTCTCTAATGTTTAAGTACCTCTCTGAAGTATTTGGTACAGGATCTGGAATAGGATAAAAACTCAGTTCATAATTTTCCCTTCATTTTTGAAAATTGTGTACTTAATTTTTATATTTTATTGAGCATGTACATATCTCTTCTCACATTATTTCTGTCTCAGATTAGTTCACAGAGTAACAACTGTGTGTCTTCAATTTTCTTTCACTATGTGCAAATAGTCCCTTAATGAATACTTTATAGAGGCAATGGAAATATTACACAATATTTGTATTCTATGTGAAAAGACAAATTCTTTTATTTTCCCAAGCAAATTCTGCCTTAGGGAGATTTCCAGCATTTATATTAAATTATTGCTAATGTAATTCTGATGAAAAAAAAGTCTCCTAATAGAAAATGCTTTATCACTTCCTTTCTTATGGAAGAGATTGTATGTGGGCAAATCAGGGTCTTGGGTTTTAAAATGAAATTTCTTGTTCCATATTCTTCAATTCAGGAAAGGTTTTGAAACTTCTTTAATTTTTGAATAGTTGAAAGGAGCCAATATAAAGGTCATTTCTAATTTATCTTGTCTGATATAGAGATCCAGTGGAAGCTGAGATTACTTTTCTTCTAATTATATGTTTAGGAACTTATGGGAAATTATACCACATAATATTTTCATATGTACAAACTAAAAAAGCAGTGAAAAAAGTATTTTCTTAGAAATAATTCTACCTACTTTAAAAGAAGTCATTTATTTTAAATGTTATGGTACATTTATAAAATGTAGTTACGTATTAGGTCATAAAAGGAATATAGTATACTTAATGTACAGATATTACTTAGACCACATTTCCTTAAATTTTTCAATGTAACTGGAAATTAATAGCAAAAATGAAATAATCCATTTTTAAAAATTAGTCTTTTAAACACTTTGTTGTCTGAACAATAAGCCAAAATAAGACATTTAAGAATATCAAGAAAATAAAGATAATGAAAATGCCATGCATCAAAATATTCCAAACCAAATAAAAATTTTAATATAAATTTTTTTTTGCCATGTTAAAAATGTTGATTTCCAATTAGGTATTTGTGTGCCAGAGTAGTTTTATTTTTAATGAAATATTTTTAATGCATTACTCTGGCAAACTTTCACTACTGTTTTCTGAATGAAAAAAATTATACAACTTTAACTTAGTAGAACTCAAATTTTTAAAATAACATTTGTTAAAAATAATTAATAATAAAAAAAATTTAAAATGCCCAAGTTCATATTTACTCTGTCAACTTCCTGAGAAACTATCAATACTTTAAAAACTTATGTTTAGATAATCATTTCATATATAATTTTATACATAACCATTAATTGCATTAAAGGAACATATGTGTTTTGGCCTCAGAATCATTTAGGAAATTAGTAGTATTTTCTTAATTTTCAATTTTATTACATACTATTTAACTTTCACCATTGTACTGAAAAGGTGATATTTCAGATTATTTAAATGTGACATTATTGAGAACACTGTGGCTTTTTCCTTTTTAGCAAAGTAGCCCTCTGTGGACCAATAAGCTCACTTGTGGCATGTATCCTAAGGGCTTCCATCACTAATGACGGTAATCTATTTAAGAAACAGAAGAAAGTCATTTTAGGTGATAAATATTAAGTTGGAAGACTAATATCCTTCATTGTACAGAGAAGAACTGTGAAAGTTTCAAAAATGAAATTGCTGAATATTATCTAGACTTTTATTAAAAGCTAATATGGCAAGAATCCAATATATAGGAAAGTTATGAATGGATGCATTTCCAATGGATTTTCTTAGCCATTAAGTAAACTGCTAATATTTTGTTCTTACTGCCAGGGAATCTCAAAACATTTTGTAAATGCTAATTAGAGTCTGCTTAGAAATGTGAAATACATAGTATAGCACCAATTCTGTGGGAAAATTGACTTGAAAGGTCAAGAGCTTTGTTTGAAATCACTTGATGTTTGAGAAAATGGCCAAATGCTAGTTCCAAAACCATGTTAAACTCGATAAAATGATTCTGCAAAATCTCTCAGATAATTCTGTTTCTTCACTCTTTTACTTTCTTTCTTTTCTTTTTTTAATCATACATTACCAGGGACTGTTTCCTTTTTTTAAATTTTTACTTTTTTAGATATACATAACAGTAGAGTGTATTTTGACATATTATATATACATAGAGCATAACTTATTCTAATTAGTTATGTATTGGTTCTGTATTGGATTAGACAGAGGGGAACGAAGGGAAGGGAGGGAGGAAAATGAGAGTAGAAAAGACAGTAGAATGAATCAGACATAACTTTTCTATGTTCTTCATTCTTTTTCTAGGAGACGCTATAGAACATTTCAGTCCAAATGCTGGCCTCGTGTAAGTGGAAAGTGCCATGAAGATGAAACCTGCATCAGCATGTTGGGCAAACGGGACCTCACTTGCTCAGGAAGTGATGACTGCAAAGCAGCGTACTTAGGCACCCTTGGGACTGTTCTTCAAGCACAATGCACCTGCAGAAGTGTCACACAAAGTGAAGAGTCTTTGTGCAAGATTTTTGAGCACATGCTTCATAGAAAGTCATGTTTTAGTAAGTTCTCTAATTGAAATCCTATCCCTATTCTTCTTTCTTTCTTTATATCTTCTATTTATCTATCTCTTTTTTTCACTATGCAGTGCATAATGGTAATCCTGTCAAAAAAATTGTTCACAAAGACAATTTATGTTTGCTATTCACTTTTAAAATCTATTTTCTGATTAAGATTTCTGTATTTGCTATTTTACTCACTTTTCAGAAAATGGCAATTTTTATGTTTTATGAAATAGTTCACTCCTAGTTATCATTTTTGAATTCAATACCAAAAGCATAAAAGGTTTGACTTGTGCAAAGTTATAAACCAGCTCAAAATATTGGCATAAAATAAAACTATTTATTTATAAACTAAGTAATAAAACAGCTCAAAATATTGGCTTACAACAATATTTATTTGATTACAATTCTGCAGATTGGGCTTGGATCTACTGTTGAAATCTTCTGACAGTTTTGTCTGGGTTACTCATGTAGCCTCAGCCATCTGTTAATCTACTGAGGCTCCACAGTCCCAGATGGTGTTTAGCAAGCATCATTGGCTGATGTGGCATGGTTCTTCTATAGAGGACCTCTTCAGCAGTAATGTATTGGACTTTTTCATGCTGGCAGCAAAATTTCTAGTAGCTAAGATCCAATGTGCTGGAATTTATCAAGTGTCTGCTGTTGTCATATTTTAAATATTCCATGAAGCCAAGCAAGTCACAAGGCCAACCTCAGGGCCTCTATGGAAGGTTATTACACAAAGATATGGGTATTCAAGGAAGGATTCATAGAGGGTCATTAATTTAACAGTGTATTGTATAGGGCTGTCCCAGTCTATATACAATGTATTTATTTATCTTTCAGTTTAATTTTGTTCCTCCCTTTGGTCTTTAACATTTCTGCTGATCAACTCTAGTGTTAAGGTAACAAACAATATTTTCTGAAATGATTGTTTATTCCAATTTGGAAATAATGTAAATTGAAATTTATGAATTTAAATAATTTGCTCAGATTTTCAAAGTAAACAAATGGCCAAGAGGTATCGTTTCTATGAATCTTATAGAAAGAACCTAAGAATGTGAACATGTACTAATTCAAAGCCTCTCCTATATCCATCTTCAAGTTTAGTCCCTATCAACCTCCAGGTCTAAGTCCTCTGTAGGCACCAGGGACCCTGATTGTAACTAGCAAACCTGCAAGTGCTATTTTCAGAAGAAAATAATAAATGTATCTTGTTTTATAGCAAACCAAATCTTTATATTTATTGGAAATTGACAGATACAGGTATATATCTATGTCTATACATATATACAGACCCACACAACTTTTGATTTTTTTCTATTTTTCTTTGTAGATACTTAGAAGATACACAATGATCAATGTGATATATATTAGCTAATGGACACATGAATTCAGTGTATGCTTTTATTTCCTAACAGTGTTTTCTGTGACTTAGCTGCAATTTCTATATTTACCATGATGGACATATTTCAACTGAAATCATGATTTAAAGAGTACTACAGTGTTGTACATGTTGTCATATTTTCTTAATAATGTCTGATTAACACTAATCCTATTTAAACTAAAAGTATTTATAATGAATGGCTCATAAAATCACATATCAAGTGCCTAAATAAATTAAACCAATATATATTGGTTTAATTTATATATATATATATATATATATATATATATATATATATATATATATATATGCCAAGAGGTATCGTTTCTATGAATCTTATAGAAAGAACCTAAGAATGTGAACATGTACATATATGTATATATACACACATATAATTATATATATATATATATATATATATATATATATATAGTTACTTGTTGGTGGACATATTAATGTGTATGAAAATATGTACAGCCTTGATATTAGTAAATAACTCAATTCTAAAACATAAGTTCTCTAAAACTGATAGTCTAAGAATCATACTTCTATTTCAAAATCTACTTTTCTCCCATATATATTTTAATTTGATTTTCATAGTGTTTGGCTAATACTTTATGGAGCAAAAATATTTATGGAGAGGCCGTATAAATGGAAATTTAGAAGCCATAAACATTGAATAACTATGAGAATATTTTGGAAAAATAAAAACTTCAAACGTATTTCACTGTTTTTTTAAATTCACCTAGTAAAACTATATATCAGGAAGTTTTCTCTTTTACTTTTATCTGTTGATACTAGGAGTTTCAAGTGACAGGGATACAGAACTTTAGAAACTTTAAAGGCCTTCAGTCACAGTTCTTGGTATTGAATTAATAAGAAAAGATTCAAACAAAATCCAAAACCAGCCATTAGGCCTAACTAGTTCTAACAAAACTTTGTTCCCTGCCCCAAATATAACAGAAGTGGCACAAGGAAGTCTTTGAAGGAAATCATTGCTCCGGATGTCCCTTATCAGACTCACACTCCCTTGCATTTTTCAAGAAAATTCATTTTTACAGCATATTTCCAAGACTCTTGAACTTCTGCATAGTTTTCTCAAAAGGAGCAGAATGGAGTGACACAGGACCTAGGGGTATTTTCAGTTTGTCACATGTGTTTAACCTAGAAGCGTTGTTTCTGAAACTCTTAGGCCTCAGTGAGCAATACATTTCACATTAGCTTTTGTGAACAATGGACCATATTTCTTAGACGTTATTTATTCTATTTTTTTTCAATATTGACCATTACCTTTGGAATTGATTCTGTGATTCACAAATGTGTTGCTATCTGAAGTTTGACAAACACTTGCTTTGAGTAAAAAGTTGTCTGGAAATAATCTACATCGATGTATCAAATTCAGAATGTTATAAGAATTATAACTAATGGTAGAGTAGCTTGCATTTACTGAGTGTATAAATTTTGTCACATTTTCAATATTAACCACACATTCTCACTTAAAAATTCCATGAGCTAGACACAACTGACTTCTTAGACAGGGAAGAGATACATGGCTTGCCCTAACCCTAACCCTGGCTGGCTTACTTGGGGCCCATTACATTCTCTTGCTTATGAAATAGTAAAACAATCAAGCTCATGTCTGACCATTCTGCTCCAAAGCCTTGTCAATCAGAAAAGGTAGCTCTGTTCTCAGAAATAAGCTGTGGACACACACTTAAGAGCCTGGTCTATTTCTTTGTGCAGAACTAGACTGAGGAGGAGAGGCTCCTGAGCAACCTGTGTTCTGCCTCCAGCCTTCACTCATCAGCTAACATTTACATTCAAAACAGACTTACTCTTCTGTCATTTCTACAGCACAGAGTGAACAGAGCTGATAGAGAGGAGGGACAAGGAAGAGGACCACCGAAGGGCTGGTGGATCCATCATGGTTTTCCCGGTTCTATTAATGAGTAGGGAGGGTGAACTTCAAGCTGAGAGGAATATTCTCTTTTTACCTTGCATGAAACTGTTTTTTTTCGTATAGGAATATATGTCATTAAGGAATAGATATGGAATAAATATGGAAATATCACCTCTCTGCCTAAAAACCTCAGCTCCTTCTGTTAGGAAAATTTACAAAAAGAAATCTAGCCCTCATTAATACTAAGGGAATGGAAAGCATACAATCCAAATGTGACCTAAGTTTAAACTTTAAAGACTACAGAAATAAATATGTATTCTTCTTACAATCCTATTCTTCAGATCATTAATGTTAGAAAGATTGCTATATATTCTTTGAACTTTTGTTTGTAATTCATCCATACCTTGAATACTTTGTAAACCCTTGAACACATCACACACACACACACACACACACACACACACCATTTTTTTATGTAAGTAAGGTATGTATTTTGTCTTACAGTTTGTTTTTTAAATTTAAAATTAAGCAGTACATCCATTTCAAAATATGTAAATATATAATGGCTTAGTTCTTTTAAAAAAACTGCATAGTATCCTATAAGAGAGCTATACCACAATTGTTGATTAATCTCCTATTAATGTGGACATTAAGGCTGCATGCAATTATGTAATACAGAAATTGCTATCATAAATGTTATTGCACATTTTGGCTGGCAATTCAATAGAATAGGTTTCAATCATTAGGCTTAGTAGACCACAAAATTTTCTTTTTGCATTTTTACCTTTGGTAGAAATTGGAAAAAAAAAAAACATTTGTCCTCATTACATTCTTAGAAATTTTTCATTTTAATTTATATTTTTATTATAAATAAGGCTGAGGATCTTTTCAGTGGCTGCAGGTAATATCCCATTTCTTTTTATTAATTCATACTCACCACATAATACATCATGCTTCTTCAATATCAGTCATGGCACTTTTGTTGCTAGTACATCAATTTATCTGGTTGTGAGGATCGGCTAACTTGCACATCTCTTGCAGTAATCTGAATTAATGGCCTCCTATGGCAAAGTGAAGCCCCAGTGGGAGATGACCTTGGTCTCAGATCTGCAACCTATTCTGTGCAGTAAGGGTTATATAGAGGACAAATTATTTAACGTTTCTTGAATACTCAACCATCTTTCCTCAACAGGATAATTTCTACTGCCTTTTTGAAGAATTGTTTTTTCATAAAGGATTAACAATCACCAAAGAAAATTTATAATCTATATTATAAATGTAACCATCAAGAATAAGTTTATTTTGCATTCAATTCAAAATAACATTTTACCACATTTTAAAACTCTAATCAATAATTTTTTTAAACTTTCAAATTCTCAAGTTTTATATAAGTGGGATTGCATTTGCTTTTTTGCAAATTTATTATTCTTAAATGAAGCCATAGTGTGATTTATAGCTTGCAAATTCCTTTTTATTTCTATATAATATTGTTTCATAAAAATACCTGCAAATGTGATTTTTCATTCTACTGTTGGGAGATATTATTTTTTCCCACTATTTTGCTATCACAAATTATGTAGCATGAACATTCTAAAACACAAGTGTATCATATTTTTTAGGACAGCAACAGTTCTCAATCTTTCCTGAACATTAGATTCAGTGAGAAATTTAAAAAAAAAAAAAAGATCTGATGCCCAATAAACCAATAAAATCACAATATCTGATGGCAGGAATTGAGTATCAGCTTCACGTGGCCAGTGCAGTACATAAAGCTCTATGCTAGGAATGGCCCCAGGATTGGGGTTTAATGCTTAGCAGTCATCATCTTGAAAATATTAATAATTTTATCTTTGAGTTTGTGTTTTATAAAAGAAGTGCAGTGGAGCAATGGATGATACTAGAGTGGCTTGGAGCCTCAGCTCATGGATATTTTGTCACCTGCCACTTCCCCTCTTACCAGAGATAAGCAGACTCTCAGCTGCCTGCTCCCCACCCCTACGTGCCCTCTGCCTTCCACACCCCACCAGGGCACTGCTGCTAGACATTTGCCTACTTTCTAAAAATAATATTGAGCCTTGCAACCCATAATATGTATTTTACTTTTATGCTTTTCAGTACGTTTTTTATTATTTTATCAGTAAAAATACTTTCTCAATAATGTTCTTTCCCAACGCTGGCTACATTTCTAGGCATTGTTAAGGATTACAATTGCTATTTTAAGTCATATCTTTTTAGTATTATGTTTTAAAATTCTTTGTAGTTGTACAATAGACATTCAATTGATTTTTATAAATAACTTTTCATGCAGAAATGTTTTAAATACTCATAAATTTTTAAAAACTTATTGAATTCTCTTGTGCTTTCTTTGTTAATAGCCAGATGCTTTTCAACAACCATATTTTTGTACTCTATGTTCAATGCTCACTTCTTTCCTTTCTTTTTTGTCCTACTTAATTCTCCCCACAACATTAGAACCCATTCTTCGTCTTGTACATACTGATCCACCCATTCTGGCCTAGTCACTGGTTGTAGATCCATTAACAAAGGCAGCTTTCCCATGGGAAAAGCTACCACACCATTTCAGGGATTCTGAAATTCTTTGTTTTATTAGTACCATGAACAGTTGAATATTCTTTCTTGATTGATAAAATTTTTCTCTTTCTCTTTCTCTCTCGGCTGTCATTCTTCTGATCCCTCTGGATTTTTCTTCTGAGCTTAAGTGATAGGCTTATGAAATTGGCCGATTAATAAAGCTTGGCTATAGGCTCTCTCCTAAAGAAACTCAATTCTTCCTCTATGAGATTTCTTCCATGGTGATAGCATGAGTACCTCTACATTGATTTATAATATTTAGGGAAGAGATTTTACTAAGCTTCAGGCTTAGTAAAATGATTGAACTCAGAGGCACTTGAGCACTGAGCTACATCCTCAGCCCTATTTTGTATTTTACTTAGAGACAGGATCTCATTGAGTTGCTTAGCGCCCAGATAGTAGTATCTTCTTTTGAACTTAACATAGGGCTACCTGATATAACAAATAATCTCCAGAAGCTAAGTGGCTTTACACAGTGGGAGTTTATTCCTTGGTAACAAAAAGTCCAATCAGCATTAGAAGTAGGCATTTAGAGGACTCGCCTATTTTCTAAATGTACCTTTGATTCAACCTATGACCTCAGAGTCCTCTTCATGCAGCTGAGAGGGAAAGAGAGTACTGAACACATCCAGGTGCAGTGGAACATTCGATGGTTTGGTGGTGGCAGCAGGGAACATCACCCATACCCATAGTCTATAGACCGTAACCCGCAAGACCACACCTTAAGATAGGCCAGAAAATGAGTGTGGCTTTGATCCAGGAAGAAAGGCAGCTATGGATATTAATTAACAAGTAATTCTCTACCATAGTTTACTCTCACTTTTAGAAAATAATTTGTTTTATTCTTCTGTTCATATAAAGAAGATACTTATCCCTTCCCCCAAGGAAGACATTCCAAAATTTCCCAAATTTACATCCACCAACTCCAAGGCCAGGATGTTGCATGATTTGCAATCCAGATGTTGTGGTGTCTTTTAGTAGATAGGCAACCTATGAAATAAAAATGCTATGTATGTCATTCCACCCAACGTGAACACTAACACCAAACACCCACTCTCATATGCATTTACACTCACACATATCAGAGACAGAATAACCTTAGCAAAATCATTCTATTTAAAAATAAGAAAAAATGAGGCCAGGCGCAGTGATGCACACCTGTAATCCTAGCGGCTTGGGAGGCTAAGACAGGAGAATTTAAAGTTCAAAGCCAGCCTCAGCAATGGCGAGGCGCTAAGCAACTCAATGAGATCCTGTCTCGAAGTAAAATACAAAATAGGGTTGAGGATGTAGCTCAGTGCTCAAGTGCCTCTGAGTTCAATCATTGGTACCAAAATAATAATAATAATAATAATAATAATAATAATAATAATAATAATAATAAAAAACAAGGAAAAACGGGAGTGCACACAATAATGAGATCCTGCTGCGAAGGCATGGAGAAGCCTTTCTGGCAATGTGGATTTCCATAATTAGATCCTAGGTCAGATATATTTTAAAATCTACTTCTATGTCTTTCATTTTGTCCTAAGATTCTTTGTAGACCATTTTTCTCCAGGGTCATATCTGAAGTAGGTTAGTAGATTCCTCCTTGGGGAATATGGAGCTCTCTTTTTTAATATTTTATTTTTAGTTGTAGTTGGACACAATACCTTTATTTTATTTATTTTTTATGTGGTGGTGAGAATCAAACCCAGGGTCTCACACGTGCTAGGCGAGTGCTCTACCGATGAGCCTCATCCCTAGCCCTGGGGCTCTCTTAAGCCAAATTCTGTTCTTATAGTTTGAGAGATTGAAAGATTTTTAAAGTTTAACAGTCACAGGATTTTTGCACACAGCCTGGTGGTTTCCTTGGGAATTTAATCTCTTAAACATGTTTTAGGTTTCTAATCTATTTGTTTTCAGTCAGTTTCATGAGCCAGTATCCACAATTAAAAAGTATACTTTTGAATTAGTTCCTAAATCTGTCTTATTTCCTTGCTTCCTCACCTCTGTGTTGCTCTCTGTAATTTAATGTTTTAAGCTAATCTGAATAGTAGACTTGAGTGTAATCTAGTTTTTGCTGCATGGTTGAGGCAATAAGTTTAACCTAGAACTACAGAGCCTCTTACAATTGGAATTAACTGTTTTATCTCTTGTTATCTGGGACCTAGGAGCAGTCAGCTTTTTCTCATTAGAGAGTCCTAATTTTAATCCTCTCATCTCTGCTTGAAGACTAGCCAGTTTCTACCTGAACACATCATTTTATTGGAAAACCATGCGCAATGCTGTCTAATCAACTCATACTATCACTCTTGTTCTCTGAAACCACTTCATTTAGTGCTAGGTGGATATTTGATCTCCCTTTTTAAATTGTGCCAGATGGTTTGCCACTGTAAAATAAAAAGGGCTCTCTATCTTTTCATCTTTAGTAGGCATTTCCTCACTACCTAACTGCTACACAATCTTGTATATTTTATGGCTGTATGAAACCTGGAAGTACCTCCATTTCAAGGTACCAATTATGTAGGATAAGCCATCAATAGCTGCTGACAATAGTACTGGTTTCAGTAGATTATTTTCTCAACCACATAAAATATAATTGCACAGGGAAGAGTTGGGAGGCATTAAAAGAGGAGTTTAGGTGTTGTTTAGCTGTTTAGTGAATTTGGAAAAACACTTCCACTGAGTGGCTGCACCCTTTTCTAACTTCACAGATCCTTCTTCATTTATCTTGCTAATGCAGAAGAGATCACATGGATACTTTCATGGACCAGTTGTAAGGGCATTGCAAGTCACTTCCACTGGCGTATGTTTGAAGGGAAAGTTGGGAAAAGTAGTTTAACCTTGTACCCAGTAGAAAGGAACATGAATTTGGTGAGTAGCTAGCCAGTCTCTGCTACAGTATCTCCAACAAACATATGAAGTAATATGACTTTCTAAAATTGATCCTAATTTATTATCATTAGGACCACACTCATATATACTGGAAAGTTTTAAATTATCTTCGACTATATCTGTTATGCCAGCCAGAAAGCAAAACATAAAACAAAGGCTTGTGCATAGTATTTTATTCAGGAACACTTTTAAAGGAAATGGTGAGTAGTCAATACAAATATATGGTATTGAGTCGTCTTCTAGTTCAGGTAACTAAAGCTTGCTGCTTTTACAATATTTTATGATATTTTCTGAAATGCACTACAGATATATTTTTACAGGGGAAGAAAGAAGAAAATATTCACCATTTGGAGCCTGTCCCTCACTTCTATGAGATATCTTCATGAGTCTTGATTTCTAGTTCTTTCATCTAGTGTAGGCATGAATGCTCAGCAGAACCCCATGCTCAATTGATACTAAGGCAGTGGAAATTATGGGGGAAGAAAGAGTAAGGTGTATGGTAAAGCACAAGGTGAAGCACTGCACGAGGAAATATGTAATCAGATACTCTAGGATACATTTTGGTGGAAAAGAAGGAAGGCAACTCCATATTCAGAGTAGATATAACTCCATATTTATAGTAGGGAGGCATCACTGCTTTCCTTTAAGATGGAAGGGTTATAGTTTTATTAATATACCAGTAATCTACCCAAATAAGATCTCCATATAAGTCTTTGGTGATGATGGTAGATTTATCAGTCAGCATTAGCAGAACTTTGATCAACCAGCATTAGTGAGAGGAAATACTCCCTTTTGGACCCATGCCACATTGTAGCCACAATTCCTGCCACCATAGCTACTCTCTTCATATCACAAGCATGGGGTGGCTGCAGTGCGAGCCTAGCTGACCTCCTCTGGATTCATCACCAGTTTACATGCTTATGGAGGACGTTTTCTGTGGTAGATACCCTCTGCTGGGCATTAATCTGAAATACAGAAATATATCCACTCTGTAGCCTTGCCATGGTCCTTCCACATGTCACTTTGCCTCATTTCTGTGTCTAAATCTTCCATGTTGGCTCTTTTCATCCCTTTGATCAGCAATTTACCACTGACTATGAATCTTACTTCTATCCACTTCTCTTTCCTAGCAGAGTGAGCAACCAAGAATATTGTTCATTCTCTGCCTATGGGGAAAATTTCTCTTCTCCAGTGTTCTCTAGGGCCACCTCTGAGTTTGTAGTGTATGGATGCTGTCCATTTATAGTGAGCACTTCATTTACCTTTCTGGAAACCAATGACTTAAGTGATCTGCTAATACTCAGTAGGAACTTTATTTCAAAAGGTAAGTAGTCTTACAGTAGGTGTCATGGCCTTTGGCTGGAACCCCAGGGGTCTGTGCTATAACTTTCCTAATAGGGCTTACCAGAGATGTGATGTCCTATCCAGAGAGCTTGAAGGATATTAAGTGTTTGAAGTTCCTGCTACAGAGCAAATATTATATACATTTTAAACACTCAAATTTAAAACCAATGTTTCAGTTATGAACTCAGAACTAAAAAATTGGTTTCTATTTCTTTTCTTTTTCTTTCTTTGTGTTATTAAGATAATACACATTATTAGGAGTTTCTGGTAAGCTTTCAGTGGAGCTAGCTGATTCCCAGATTCTATTGGAAACATTCATTTCATTATAAATGAAAAACCTGATGGTCACAATAACAATCACAAACTATAGAGGAGTATTAATGGATGTTGAAGTTTTGGTCCTCAAATCCAAATAATCCTCAGAAATATCTGGAAAGTTTATTTGAAATACAGATATTTTGCACTAGCCACAGTAATTCTAAATCAGTAGGCCAGGGGTGGAACTCAGAATCTGTATTTTTAAAAAATCACCCAGGTGGTTCTAATTTTAGCCAAGTTTAGGAACCACTGCTCTAATCCACATGTGGGAAAAATCCGGTCACCAGCCATAGGTCCCAGAACCTCTTTTCACTCACACCTCTCAGGGAATGAGAAACGTCTGTACTGAGAAAGGCAGGACTAATAAGACTAATACTGCGCATCTCTCAAGGTGGCCTGCTTCACCTCAGTGCCCCAAAACAACTATTGATATGCATAAACCACTCTATAGATAGCAAATGAAAGAATGAGTGAGGGAAAGAAAGAATGAATGAATTAATGTCTACCACATCTCAGTGGCAGCACTGTCTTTGAATACCACTGTTTTTCTTTCCCTTATTAGAACCCTCTTAATCAAACATCTTCCCTGTTAAGAGCCTCAATCATTTATGTTTCCATTTAAGTTGGAATTTTCAATTCAAATATATGAGCAAAAGAATCAGGAATTAATAGGATCAGGCTGCTGCCACTGCTTGCTTAAAAAAAAAAAAAAAACATTTCAAGCCACTTTTTTTTTTTTTTCCCAACACTTTCCTCTTTATTGATCTACCTTCAAAAGTTCTCAGGGATAAGGAACTATTTTATGTTCAATCCTTGCATGTTGTCAACCCTGTAAATAAGCAATTGATCCTAACATATTTTTGCTCTTAAATGTGTATATCCCCTTAAAGACCTGATATGGCAAGCTCCATCTGATAATATCAGGATGACAGAAGATTGTTCCCAGGAGATTTGTAGAACCAGCTGGCTTTCATGAAATACTAATATATAAACTCCTAAAAATGTGTATAGTCTTAAATAAAGACTGCTTCTAATTGTTACCTGTCTCTATCCTTCAATTTGTATAGCCCTATTTTTTACCCCATTGTCAATTGATGCCTATATTTGATATCCAGCTGCTGGCAAAACATTTATTCATGATTTTATTCATGATAGATGATTTATATGGCTGCATTTCATCTTGCCTTACATTTCATCTGTCTATTCCAGTGAAGGTCTGGATCTAAAATAAGTGACCATTTTTGTAGAAGGTCTTTTAAGAGCACACACACACACACACATAAACACATACACATGAAAGTGCATAATATGTTTTTTTATTTAGTTCTGAACTGCATAAAATTTACACTTATTTTTAGCAAAATAATTTAAAGTCTGTGACAGTGAGTTGATATAAGCTTAAATTCATGCTAAAATTCTTATCTTAATTTTTGTTGTGATCTCATTGCTGGTTATCTGAGAAAAAGAATTATAAATTCTGAATAAAAAATGAGCTAAGAGAATTGTGAAAGACATGTGCATTGCAAAAGTCTCTTTTTTCTTTCTCTGTCATGCATGTGCATACACACATACACACACACACACACACACATCATTCTCTTGTAGCCAATTCATATGTTAGTATTCCAGGAGCTTTATGTTAAGTTTTGGCTTTAAATAAATCACTTCATCTAGCCAAAACCGCTGACTTTTTCTTGGTTTCTACACAAAACTCTAATTCAAGTCTAGTTTCCTTCAAATGCAGTCCAGGTGCTAAAAAAGTCTTCTGGTTTTCCAAGGAACATTCAACAGAATTTTTCTACTTCGAGTTCATGTTTATAACATAGTCTCTAAACAGTCCAGTGTTTCGTATTTTCTGGATTAAAGTGGCTCCATGGTGAATTTGTAGACCATTAAATTCATAGACACTTACTTATAAATGTATGTTTTTCCTTTTAGAAATCAGCGATTATTCCTCTAGGATCGTGTTTTTCATTATTTGCAAACTCTTTTGAATTCTTTAGAGAACAGGCATGTGTATTTTAAGTCAGCAATAAAAAGAATAATAAAAACAAATAAAACATTTCTTAAAATGAGTTTAGTTACCACTAAATGTACAAATTTACATCCGTGGCAAATTCTGTAATGTTTGGCTTTTATACTCTTGAATTTATAGACTCAGAATTCTGGATATTTCTTTGGGTTTTGTCCTCAGGGATAAATCAGCATATTTAACCTTTATTAGCTTTCAAATCTAAAATATTAACCAAGCCCATTCTTCTACTCCCCTTCTCCCTCAAGCCAACTCTTGAATTTTGATTAAAAACCATGAACAATAATGTCGTGTTTTCAAGTGTTAATAGACCTTGTTAGACAGCCTTGGAAAGGTAACACACACCAATATGTCTAAAATGGAGATTAGAATAATCATCCCCAACCCAGAATGTTGGTACAAAGATTATGTCATTTAATTCATGTAAAGTATCTGTAATGTAGTAAAACTTTGTAAATAGTAACTCTTCCTGTATGATTTGAGGAATTTGGAAAATCATAGAAGCCAATAGGTTTACATAAACATTGTGATGTCACAGGTAGTATGGGAAGATAATTTCTGGAAGATCCAAGGTGTTGTATTTTCTCAGGATAGGTAATTGCTTAAATAAAATTTTATCTTTGAATAATTTTAGGGCAGATGCTCAAAGTAGACCAATCTATCCCAAACCTTATTGTGCATAAGAATCACATGATTTCTACTTAAAATGCAGATACTGATTCAGTAGATGTGGGATGGGGCTTTAGATTTGTGTTTCTAAAAATTTCCGAGGTGAGGCCAATGCTGGTGCAAAGATTCCTCTTTCAGTAGTAATGACATAGATTATCTCCTAGGATCATTTCAGGAAAAAAGTAATATATATATATATATATATATATATATATATATATATATATATATATATATATATATACAAGTTTTTTTATATATATATATATGGATATACGTATATACATATATACACACATATATATATATATATATGTAATATATATAGGTAATACTATACTAAGTTTTATATATAAGCTATTAAAAATACAGTAAACTGTTATGGTTTGGATCTGGAATGTCTTTCAAAGGCTCATATGTCTCTAGTGCAGCAATGTCCCGAGATGGGGCTTTGGGGAATTGATTGGGTGATGAGGGTTTTGACCATTGATGGCTAAATGCACTTATGGAACAAAAGACTTAGTTGGATGAACGAGGTCACTGAGGCATGCCCTGGGAGAATTTATCTTATTCTGGCCCTACACACACACACACCCACTCCCTCCCCCACCCCTGCTTCCTGGCTTCCTTGAGCTGAGCCATACCCTTCTACAAGGATATGTCTCACCTCCTACCCAAAGAAGTCCAGCCAGCTGACCTTGCACTGAATCCTCTGAAAATGTGAGCCAAAACAAATCTTTCCTTCTCTAAGTTGATCTTGTAAGATATTTGGTCATATCAACACATAAATCACCCTAATTGACATGATGTATGATGACCATCTAGTAATCTGTTTTTCATGTCTGCTGAGTATCTTAGTGTCATCAGAATTCAAGCAGATGTCCGTATAGTTTCTGTAAAACTCTTGAGGTAGTGACTTAAAGCCCTGGGTCTCAAACTTTAGCTATATTAGATCACATAGAAAGCTTGTTAATTACATGTTTTTGCATTTCCTCCCCCTAGAGTCTCTGATTCAATAGGCCTAAGATGAAACTTAGATGTTTGCATTTCTAACAAGATCCCAAATGATGTTGATGCAAGTACTACACTTTAATAAGCATTGACTTTAAGAAGCCATTCTTTACTTAAAATTAGCAAGAGCTAATTGTTCTTCCCAATCATCAATAGAATCATAAACTACATACCACCACAGGAGGAGCTATGATTACTTTGTGGTACCATCCTTAGTATCATGATCCTTAAATATTTTAAAATTTGCTTGCTCTGTTGGTGTAATAAAAATCTCCCCACCTCCCTTTTTTCCCCATACAATAAAATATCCCCAGAAAGAAAATCATTTAAAGAATATTGAGTTGATGTCTGGTTTTATTATGTATAAATATAATATTACTATATTCCAGATAAATTAATATCAAAATTGTCAGGTTACAAACATGAAAAAGTAGACTTTGATCACTAGAAGAATCCCCATTGGTTCCACAGCTTCATTGTTCACATTGGTTTCCAATGATATGATGGACTCAAGAATCAGAAAGTATCAGAACAGTGTCATCACCTGAGTTTCAGCAGTATAGTTTTCAATGTTGAGAAAGTAGTGCAGAATGTGTGCATTACAGTGAATGAAATTAGGCTTGGGGTTGAAGTGTACTCATCCTCTAGAGAAGACTACTTGTTGAAACACCCAAAATTCAACCTGAGTATATATGAGTGAATCATATTTCTCATGGTAACTTTGCAACATTAGAAGACAATTTGGTCCCAGCAGTTGGAATCTGCATCATAACTCCAAAAATAAAAAAAAAAACATAGGCCTTTAAGCATAGTCTAGATTTATCTGACTTCTCAAAGATAGTGGTGAGTGAATGAGACTTAGCTATAAGAGTATATGATGTGGAATTCTCCACAACAGCACACTCTGGGCTACCCTGGAAGGCACCAGTCTCTAGAATACAGAGGCAGACTACAGGTAAGCCTCATCTCTGCATTAAGTTTTATGTTTGACACCATATCTGGGGTTGGTGCTCTTTAAGCACATTATCAACTGCCTCAAAGAAACTGCAGAGTTAACAACCACAGGCCAAAAAAAGATCTTTAAAATTCTGCATTATTAACAACAGCATCAGGATCTGGACAAACTCTTGAAAATAATTTATTTAACCAACACACAAAAAATTTTTCCTCAGTATATCACTCTTTTGGTTTGTACTTTATCATTATGTCATAATAGTGGAATTCATTATATTTGTATATGCAAAATACACAATTTGGTGGATTTTATTCCCTAGTATCACCACTTTCCTTTTCACCTTTCTTCCACTGACCTACTCCCTCTACTATACTGGGTACTGGGTTTCTACTGGGTTTCTAGGTTCATGAGATCTTTTTTTTTTTTTTTTTTACATTTTTTTCCTCTGGCTTCCACATGTGAGAGAAAACAAGTGACCTTTGACTTCCTGAGTTTGGCTTATTTTACTTATTCTCCAGTTCTATTTTCCTTAAAATTATATAATTTCATTATTTATGGCCGAGTAAAACTCCATTACATTTTCTGTATATTGGATGGGTCCATCATTTGCTAGATGGACACTGAAGTTGGTTCCATATTTGGGCTATTGTGAATTGTGCTGCTATAAATATAACTATGCATGTATCACTGACTTTAATTCTTCTAGATAAATACTAAGAAGTGGTATATCTATTTTACATGGTGGGTCCATTCCTAGTTTTGTGAGGAACCTCCATACTAATTTCCACAGTAGTTGTATTGATTTACAGTCTCATCAACAGCATATCCGTTTTTATTCTTGATGACTGCTCTTGTAATGGAGTGAGATGAAATGTTATTTTTATTTGTGTTTCCCTGATTGCTGAAGGTTTTAAATATTTTTCACATAATTCTTGATCATTTGTATTTCTTCTTTTGAAAAATGTCTGTTTAGTTCATATGTCCATTTTTTGATCAGGGTCTTTGGTTGTTTTTTTTTTTTTTTTTGGTGTTAAGTTTTTGAGTTCTTTATGTATTCTGGATATTATTCCTCTGTCAGAAAAGTAGCTGGTAAAAATTTTCTCCTATTCTGTAGGCTGTTTCTTCACACTCGTTTCCTTTGCTGTGAAGAAGCCTTTTAATTTGATGCCATCTCATCCCTGGTTTCATTTCCTGAGCTTCAGAAGTCTTATTGAGGAAATCATTTTCTGTGCGTGTGTGTTAGAGTGTTAACTCTATGTTTTCTTTTAGAAGCTGCATTGTTTCTGGTCTGATTCCTAGGTCTTTGATCTACTTTGGGTTGACTTTTCTGTAGAGTGAGATATAGGGATCTAGTTTTCTTACACCCATTTGTTTAAAAGGCTGTTTTTTTCTCCAACGTATGTTTTTGGTACCTTTGTCAAGGATCAGATGATTGTAGTTGTGTGGATTTGTCTTTTTGTCCTCTCTTCTATTGGTCTACATGTACATTTTTATGCCAATATCATGCTGCATTTGTTATTATAGGTGTGTAATGTAAATTGAGATGGAAAATTGTGATGCTTCCAGCATTGCTCTGCTTGTTCAGAATCCTTTTGGCTATTATGGGTCTTTTAATCTTCTATATGAATTTTAGGACTTCTTTTTCTAGTTCTTTGAAGAATACCATTGGTGTTTTGATGGAGATTGCGTTGAATCTATAGAGTACTTTTGGTAACTTGGTCACTTTAATAATTTAATTCTACATGAGAGGTCTTACCATCTTTTTGTGTCTTCTTCAATTTTTTTTGTATTCAATAATTTTCATTGTAGATATCATTAACCTCCTTGTTAGATTTATTCATTTTTTTTTCTTTTTTAGGCTAATATAAATGAAATTGTTTTTCCGATTTTTTTAGTAGATTCATTATTGAGGTATAGAAAAGTAATTGATTTTTGTTTGTTGATTGTTGTACCCTACTATATTGTTAAATCTTTTTTTTTCTGTTCTAGAATTCTTTTGGTTGAGTTTTTTGGCTCTTCTAAGTACATAGGATCATATCTTCTACAAATTGTGACAATTTTACTTCTACCTTTTCTCTTTGTATCCCTTTTATTTTCTTCTCTTGCCTAATTGCTCTGGCTAAAATTTCAAGTGCTATTTTTAATAGGAGTATGCTGTGACCTGAATGACCATTAATTCAGAAACCAACAAGAAAATGATGAGGGATTAAGAAAGATACACAAACATTTAGAGAGAAAAGTGGGATCAGGTGGGACACAGATCTCTGATTGAGGACAATGACCCAGATCTGGCTCCACACGATTATTATATAGGTTTTATCATCAAAAGTCTATTTGTGAGAAAGTTTCTGCAAAGCAGGTAGGCTTGAAGGTCATAGCATTGACAAGACATTATGGTTATCTTGCTATGCTTTCTTTATCCCTAAGAGAGTCTGAGTTTCAAGGTTAAGACTGATAACTCTGAACCTTTGCATGGTGTCCTCAGGCTGGCATTGCCAGAGCAGCTGGGCAATGTTAACCAGTACCTTTACACAGGGGATTCCCAGTGTGAGTGCACCACCACAGCCATGAGGCAGACACCTTGATCGACATCACTGCTCCCCATAGAAGTGGTAAGAATAGACATCCTTGTCTTGTTTCTAATTTTAGATCCCCCATTCAGAAAAATGATGACTTCAAGTTTCTTTTATATAGCCTTTATGATGTTAAGTTCCTTCTATCTCTAGTTTCTTTAGTATTTTTAACATAAATGGTTGCTGAATTTTGTTGAAGGCTTCTTTTTGCATCATTGAGACAATCATGTGGGTTTTGTCCTTAATCCTTTTTAGGTAATATATTCTATTTACTGATTTTTATATGTTGAAATTTTTTTGGGGGGTCTCCATACCAGTCATCTCAGCATTGTTAAATAATGACATGGAGAAAATTGAATCTATATAAGCTATAATATCCTTAAAATCGAGGATTGGTGAATATCTAAAGATATTAATTGCCCTTTCAAAAGTACCTCCTGATCATGAATGCTAGATGCCCTGATGTCTGTTTTCTCATGGTCCTAATCAAGGACTTACCATGTGCCATGTTATATGACTTAATTGATTGATTTAATTTTCACAACCAATATATGAAATACTCTTTTTTTTTTTTACACTAGAGGACACTAGTGTAGCTAGAAGGTAGTAACTTATCCAGATCAGACAGAAGTCAACAGATCCAAAATTTAATGAAGGCTGTTTGGGGCACGAGAAACTAACATTTTTTAACTACTACATTATACTCCTCTTATCTATTGATGTGAAGTTTATAATTGTTAATTAATTATAAAATTTATACCTCCAAGGGGCCATGTGTGTATGTAACAAAAGAATCCTTGAACAACGTGTTTTATGAGAGGGGATTATTGTATCATGAAGAACAAGAGCCTAGGAAATGAGTTTTTTCTTAGCTCCACCAGATGGTATAGAGCAAATCAGTTATCCCCTCCCTAGACCTCAGATTTCTCACATAACTAAGTTTGGGTAATGGTGTCATAAAAGTAGATGACCTCTGATAGTAGATGTGCCTTAATATTCTTGAATTAAGCAACTGAGACTATGATGGAAGAATGTATACTTTCAGGATGCATCCATACTATCTATATATAAGGTGAAAGAAAGTCCAAGGGTCATGCCAAGAACTTTTCCTTTCAATCGGTACACTAAAATTTAAGAAAGCCTGGATCATTTCTTTCTTTATCCTCGTAAAACTACTCATTCTTTCAGATACCTACACTGAGATTTGGAGTAAAAGCGTTTTCTAATGTCACATCACCTTTTATTGCTTTGTCTTTCAAATTCTCAGCAGGCTTATAAATACTGTGTTCCATGATCACAATAGGACATGTTCTTTTACTGCTTAGATGTTCAAATCTATAAGACTGCATAATTTTTAGCAATTTTGTTGTTTGCTCTACGCATAATTTTTAGCAAGGAACACATAATTTCTGCCTAAGGTACACTCAAAATATAAGGTGGAACTTTGTCATCTACAAATCCAATAAGTTGCCACTTTGACAAGGCACTGTTGTGTGTGTATACATTTAAGTGAATATGAGTGTATTTGTTTATTTTTATTTTTGTAAATCCATTTGAATAGGGAATTTGCTTTCATTTGGCCAATTTAAAAACAGATTACAGAGAAAGACCTGGCTTCCTTTTATCTTTCCAAAAGTTGACTGAGAGGCATAATATCTGGTTGCAGCTTGTACCTTTGTTGGCTAAGATCCAGTCAGATACTCTAAGGAATTGTCTGGCTGATTTTTTTTTCTTAGGGCCTTTCAAAATTCAGAACTGTCTCAAGAGAACAGACATGAGCAGTGCGGATGGAAGGGATCGCTCCTAAAGATGTAGCTCATTCCAATAGATACAAATGCTGGCTTTAGTTGTTTTACCACTAGGTTTTCTTGCACACAAAAGTTCCCAATAAAATCCAGCTGGTTCAAATTTTGTCTGCAGACCTGAAGCCCAGCAAATTTGGCTTGGCTTCTTATTTTGTGAAAAATGCTTCACACGGCTGTAATTTGGAAATATTGAAGTATACAAACCCTCAACAGAAACAACAGGAGAACAGCTGTCTCGCACCTTCACTGTCTCCCAGCTCTGCTCTTAAAGGCTTGGGCATTGTGAAGGGAGAAGGAAAAATCTGCCACTGAGCGTGAAATATATAAATAATCCATGACTACCTTTGTTGTTTGCTCTTCGTGAAAATAGAAAGATTAAAGAGTTGTCAATGATGAGTGAGACAACTTGCTTTTTTGGCATTACTAGAGAAGAAAGCAGCACTTAAGATCATGGAGGGACTAAAATAACAAAACAATATTGCTACAATTTGAACAATAATAGGCTTTAGGAGGTGCAAGCATTGTGTTATCTTTTCTATTTTCCACCCTGTGCTTTTGTTAGCTTCATACAATCCCCTTGTTGCCTATAATTAGGGATGGAGTTAGTGCCAAAGCTGCATAAAATAAGTAGTCTTTCATTTATATTTTTGTGAATCATGATTGTGTATGTGAAGCCATAAAAATCATTTATTATGAGCATGTGAATTCCTGGCTTAAACAGCCAAGTATTCTTGTGACAACAGTATAATAGCATCAGATGTATTCCCATAAAACACCATATGTGGGCACTTAGTAGTTACTGCCCTGGCACCTACATGCTGGGATATCATCTTAAAGAGGAACTCCTAAGGGGGAAAAAAAAGAATGTTGGTACACAGACAAACAAAGTGTCTTCAATGAGATAGGTTAGCAACAACTAAGGATTTGCTAGGAATCCATTGGTGATGGCAATAGTTCATCTTCCATTAGAATCAGAGTCATCAAGCCTTTTGCTAGTGTTCTTTTCATGGATTCATGAAAATCATTTACAGCTCTGCAAACAGTAAATATTCTCCCAGTCTAAAGCTACAAGAATGCTCTAAAATCACAAAATACTAGATTTTGAAATCTAGTAAATTATAATCGGTGCCCAGTGTAAATTTATTCTTCTCATCCATTACTCTTTGGAAAGCACATATATAGGGCATGTGGTATAAATCACAGCACATACATTGGTTTTCAAACTAGATAAAATAACGTGGAGTGGTTAGAGCTGCTTCTTAGCACATGAGAGCATTTAGTCATGTTATGAAGGGTGCCTCTGTGACAGAGGCTATTCCTCTTTGTCTATTTCTTTGCTGCTGCTGCTGCTGTTCCAGGATGCAATGGTTTCATTTGGTGGCCGCTACAGTTGCTTAAGTTTTCTTGTCTACCAGTGGGCATCAAGTTTGTCACAATGCTGGTGCTGATGTTGTAATCTTACATTAGAACCTGAGTCAAGTGGCCAGACACTCCTGGTAGGAAGATGACAGGGACTTTCAAATCAACTCAGTTGTGAAAGGAAGCCAGAACCCACTGGTTCCTGATTGTATATCTACTTTAGTGGGAAAGCAAACCTGAAAAGTGGAAAGCCATATAAATCAGTTCTCAAGATGCTCAAGATGTTGTTTTTTTTTTTTTTTTTTCCCCAAGGAGTGACTTATCTTAGTAACACACTGTGACATATTACTGGGGTCTTTGGGAGAAGATGAGGCTGCTGGTGTTTTAAGTTTCTAGGCCAGCAGTGATTCAGAATCTGCATTTCTATTCACCCAGTCTTCCTAGTGTAACAGAATGTCTAAAACTCACAATGGTATTTTGTTTAACTCCATATGGTAGTTATTACCTTGGAAATGTACACTAACCATATGTCTACAACCCTAATAGCTACTTCCAACACTTCTACATGGATGCTTTGACCCAGTCAATTTTTCTCACTATTTTTTTGGCCCAAACTTTCAGCATGCCTACCATACAATGCAAATATTGTCTTTTAACTGTTTTTGTTCTTTTAATACTTCTGGGTAGCTAGATGTAAAGGAATTTTTAAAGTGGTAACATTTCTTCTGATCCAAATAGATACTTTTTTGTTGTTTTTGTTTTGTTTTGTTTTGTTTGCAATTAGTAAAATTGGTTTAGCAGTTACCATCCTTGTATCTGGTTATTCTCCACCTTTTGCTTATTTTTTAAAGGACTTTATCTGTTTTACAGACCTTTCTTCCCTGTCTTTTCTCCATCCCTCTTCTCTCAAGAACTTGTATCACACTAGCATCAAGTAATATGGTTTATAGCATGAATCCTCTCTTTCAGCTCCAAAAATCATGTTTTCCAATCTCTACTGATGGTTCTCCTTCCTGATTATACATTGAGGATGTCTGAAGGGATTTTGAAATGATGGATGCCTAGTACTTTATCTGTACTTCTCCCTTGACCTATTACATCAAAACTACCATGATATGAATTCTGAATCTTTAAGTGCTCCATAGTTAATTCTCTTATGTGACCCCTATTAGAACACATTTTTCTGATTATACAATTATAGCTTCTATTGTGTGTCTACTCTCCATGAAAGACTTTACAGCCTTGCCTTGCTTAATCTTCATAAGAAGCCATTAAGTATTATTATACTAATTTAGTAGAATAGGAAACTGGGGCATAGAAGACTTAAAAAAAGAAATAAAGAAAAATTAGTCCAAGCCAAACATTAAACAAATTTTAACAAAGGGTCTTTAATCCATAGCTGGAAGTCCAAGGCTGCCTCTTTCCATTTTGCTTTTTTACTCCATGTGACATTCTATGGTCTATATTTACCAGTAACCTACTTTTATGTATATTTTTCTTATTATGTCTTTGTGTGGTTTATGTAAAGTGTAAAGGCAGCTGGAAAATCTTTATTTACAAAGGGGCTAATCTCTTGTATTGTAATTCATTGTGAAGATATTCACAAATGATAATAATGTCCTGATCTAAATTGATTGGGGTATAAAATCCCAGCAGATATAATGATGCAACACATAGTACTTATTTTTGAGAATAAGGTGAACTTGAAATGGTACAGAACATAGTAGCACAAATAAAAGAATATATAAAGGGACAAAATATGTGCTTAGCACAAAGTAAGTGCTTGACAAAATTTATCATTTTACAACTCAGGTTTACTTGATATGCAAATTGAAGAGTTGGTTAAATAAAAAAAATCTTAGGTTCATGAGATGACAGGATGATTCAGAAAATATTTGGAGTGAAAATGAAACAATAAAAACATGCAGCTGGTGCCTTTCATCAGATTTTTAAAATTTTTTTATTTGTTTCAATTAGTTATACATGACAGTAGAATGCATTTATGCATTTTGATATATCATACATAAATAGAGTACAATTTCTCATTTTTCTGATTATACATGTTATAGAATCATATGGGTCATGCAGTCATATATGTACATAAGGGAATAATGTCTGTTTCATTCTACTATTCTTCCTAACCCCATACCCTCTCCCCTCCCCTCCCTTCATTTCTGTCTACCTAAAGTAACTCTATTCTTCCCTAGTGTTCCCCCACCCCCGCCCGCTCATTGTGAATTAGCATCCATATATTAGAGCCATATATTCAGCCTTTGGTTTTTTGGGATTGGCTTATTTTGCTTAGTGTGATATTTTCCAGCTTCATCCATTTACCAGCAAATGCCATAATTTCATTCTGCTTAAGGCTGAGTAATATTCTGTTTTTTATATGTACCACATTTTTTTTCTCTCTCTCTTTTTAGCTTTAATTAATAATTAATTAATTTTTATAAGGTGCTGAGGATGGAACCCAGGGCATCTCACATGCTAGGTGAGCACTTTACTACTGAGCCAAAATCTCAGCCCACACCATATTTTCTTTATCCATTGTGTTAGAAAGATTTTATAAAGAATATCTGCAGAGAGAATGTCTGTAGAAGGCACTGTGATTTGAAGATTCCTCTCATTGATTTTTAACAATATGTTCTGTGTTAGTTAGATATTGTCTCATTTAAATAAGGGTGCAGAGCCTCAGTAACTGGCTTAAAATGATTGAGCTAGAATGAGACACAGCCAGGTTTTAGTCCATATTTGATTTTTAATTTTTTCTACTATGTTCTGCATCATTTTGCTGGTCAACAAAATTACTTTTGTTTTAAGTATATCTTTATGCTTTATCTGCTCTCTTCCCTGACTTTACTACCTATTGTATTTTTATCTTCTCATGCCTAACTTTCTGCTATAGCATCACAGTTAGATCTCACCAACTAAACCATCCTATAAAGCATAGCTAGACTGTCAAATCCTGCCTTGTTCTGCTATTTCTATGTGCAGAAGCAGCCATTGCTCTTCATTACTCCTATTTTTATTCTTCTCTAAACTCTTCATCTTCCAAGGACACTTAGAACAAATCAGTCTTATTTCCTACCAACCACACAATGTGCACTTTTCTCCTGGTTGTCTCTTGCTGATTCCCCTCACTTAATTCACATTACTCCTCATACTGGGAACTAGACTGAAAGCTTCATGACAGCAGAGTCATGGATCATCCTGTGACTATATCCCCATGTTGATTATCATGCTGCTACCTTTGAAATAGGAAGTAATTACTTAGCTAGGCAGTCTTTGCTCAGGTCCAAATATGATGGTTTCTGTAGCATGCTTCTGTGGACATTGATAGGTGACCAAAAATAAATGATCCATGAACTCCTTCTGGTTCTCCTAAAATGGGTCTCCTAAGTATACAGCAGATTCTAAACTCTTCATATCCCATGAGACTGTACTGAGAAATTGAAGAATGGCAGATTAACTGGCAGCAAAAGTGAAATTAATGTTCTATCATACCAACCTCTCTAAGGGACAATAAGAGTAGCATTTGGGAGGTAAAGCATCTTCCAAACCACAGGGGAAAGATTTTCTTAGCTCCCACGAAGAAAGAACAAGAGAAATTATGGTGCCAAGTGCTTAATAAATGCAAGGATTATAAATTAGCGTTTATATTGGACACAGATATTGTCAGTGTGGTGTTCTCTGGTTTTCCACTGACTAGGTAGAAAAAGAATACTCAGTAAGCATCTTATATCTGCCCCAAATATATACTGCTTGTCTACCAGGCATGTGATTTGTATGTATTACTCATATTTTCCAAGATTATTTTTCATGGATTTCCAAATATATCCCCTGGAGAAAAGAGATTTAGGTATAGTCCAATCTGTTATATTAAAAATCTAGAAAATGCAACAAAAAAGAGCACATAAATTGTCTTACACAAATTTTCCATCTTTAATTTGCATAGCACATAAAACTATAATAGAGAAATATTATTTCATGTTCAACAGTTTGGAAAACTCTGACTTTTCTAAAAAGCTTTGAATTTACTGTGTCCTTCCCAAATCAGATTTCTGAAATACACAACAGAGGGTCCTACTTCAGAAAATAATCTGGGAGGACCTTTCCAAGGAAGTGATCTTCAGGTGCACACTTGAAGAAAGACAGAAGTCTACTCTAGAATGAGGCAAGAGCAGATGTCATGTGCTCCTGCAAGAGAGAGGACTTAGTGTCCAGGCTTCTATTGTCTGGAATAAAATATCCAAAGAAGAGAACACTGGAGAGGTCAGTCAGTCTTATATTATGTAGGACCTTCTAAAAATGGCAGAGTTCTTAGATTTACATTTAGTTTCAATGAAAAGCCATTTAAAGATTTAATTAGGAAAGGTACACTATTTGATTTGGATTTGAATAATTTTGAATGCTGTTGATTAGAGAAAGAAAGGCAGAAAGATAAATTAAGATTATTAGGAATATTTATTGAGGCAATTTTAATGATATATGATGATGACTTTAGCTAGTTCAGTGAAGATGGCAATGAAGAAGAACAGAATTAAGACTTACATTTAGATCTAGCATATGCCATGCCCCTACCCCTAGTTTTATACCCAGCACAGCGTCTCTCTCTCTCTCTCTCTCTCTCTCTCTCTCTCTCTCTCCATACACACACACACACACACACACACACACACACACACACACACTCACACACACACTTTTCATATTCTTATACACATAAAAATATAATTAATGGAACTAATTGGCTACTAGGGCATGTGACTGAGAGAAAGGGGAAAATCAAGAATGATGTCTAGATTATTTGAATTATATGGTTCTGTTGTATTATTTACTGAGATGAAAAAATATAATTAGAGAAATTTATTTGGGTACAAGCAAAATCGAAATTCAGATTGTGACTTGTTAAATTTGATATAGCTCTGATATACAAGCAAAAATATCAAGAATGAAGCTGGATATAAATCTGTATTTTGCTTAAAGTCATTGGAAAATTATTAGATTTTTTTATTGCAGAGAAGAACCAGGACTAAATTTCTAAACACCCCAGTATTTAGAAATCGGGACTAGCAGAAATCTATAAGGAAAAATAAATTGAAATGGCTAAGATGGCTTTAGGTGACATTTACAGAATCATTTCAGAGGATGAGTGTGGGTAAAAATTTGTTTGGAAATGTTGCTCAGTAAATTGGGGCGAAGAAGGGAGAAAGATGTAATAGACAGTTCTTTCAAACATTCTGGCTAAAGAAAGATAATCACAAGCCATAGTTGTTTTTTAATATCCTTATTGATGCATTATAGTTGTATATAATAGTGGGATTTGTTGTTGCATATCCACACATGCACACAATATAACAATAAATTTTGGTCAATATCACTCATCAGTATTTTTCTTTTCCCTCTCCTCCTCCCTCCCTGCAAGTTCCTGTCCTCTACTCTACTGATCTCCTTTCCATTTTCATGAGACCCCCTTCCCCCATCTTTCTTTTTCTTTTTCCTCTCTAATTTCCCTATATGAGAGAAAACATGAACCTTGGCCTTCTGAGTTTGGTTTACTTATCTTAATATAATAGTCTCAAGTTCCATCCATATTTCTGCAAATGACATAATTTCATTTTTCTTTATGGCAAAAAACTCCATTGTGTATATATACTACATATATCTATTCATCCATTGATGGACTGTTGGCTGTTTCCATAGTTTGGTTGTCGTGAATTGTGCTGTTATGAATATGGTTTTAAAAGTTCATTTTTATATTGATAATTTAATGGAGTGGTGTGGGATTCTCTCAAAATGGCTAGAAAATGTATTACTGATAAGTGGGAGGGAATAGAGGAAATAGGAAAGTCCCCGAGACATCATCTTCAAGGTCATCTTCGGCAGTAAAAGCAAAGGCAGCAAACTTGGTGTATTTGATAATGAGAAAGCAGCTGTGGGTAGGTCACCTCTTAATCTCCAGTATCTGTCAACAGTAATTTTTACAATAGTTGTTGAAGAAAGATAAGAAAGAAAGAAGAAAGGAAAGAAGACGAGGAATGAGAAAGAGAAGGAGAAAAAAGAACCAGCAAAGGAATCCTTTCTTCGGTTTTCCCCTTCCATTCTTATTACAGTTGTGCATTATTTCTCATAATGGTCCCCCAGAACTCTGTTAACCTAATAATAGTTTTTTCAAATATTTATTTTTTAGTTATAGGTGGACTATATGTGGTGCTGAGGATTGAACCCAGTGCCTCATGCATGTTAGGCAAACACTCTACCACTGAGCCACAATCCCAGCCCCTCTGAGCCACAATCCCAGCCCCATAATAGTTTAATTTTCTAAAAAAATCTTGCAAACATAAATATCATTAGTCTTGTTTTGCAATGCAAAAACTAGGCTCAAAAAATTATTGACTTTCTTCACTTTTCTTAGATATCCCTAATCCAGTGCCCAACATACTTACTCTTTGCCCATCAGTAAAGAGATTTGATGGGTGGAATCAATCTCCTGGCCATATAATCACTTAACCAATTTTTATTGGTTATTGCTGCTATTCTTTGCAGCAGGGACGATGAATTTACATTTTAAGAAATGAATGATGAAACATATATAATTTATGTGAAGACATTTAACTAATGTTAATTCAAACTATAACAAACTAAACATTATACAGCAGTAGATATGTTATTTCAAGTGTGAAAGTTGAGAATAGATGCTTTTTTAACCATTAGATAATTGCTTGAGCACAGCATTGTAATAGCTTAATTCTGTTATTGTAAGTTAGATACATTATCTATTCTCAAGAAGGTTGCTGAATAAAAAGTTTCCACAACACATTTCTCCTTTCTCCTGCAGATTTGCTAGTTTGTACAGGAAAGACATAGTAAAATTATATACATTTTCTCCATTTAAAAACTCAATAACTTAAAAAACTTTTTTGATCATATCATCATTCCAAATAATGTTTTGAGACTTTCTGAAATGCATATTTAAGTTTTTTCCATGTTTTCCCTATTCTCAAACAGTCTATGAAAATAACTATATAAGCCAGCCGGATAAATCTTGCACTTCTCAAAAAAGGTGGTCATTAGTGAATTTTCTATTTCAAATTAAGATATCAGAAATCTATCTGGACAATCAATGGTACTGTCATTTATATGTTTGTTCATTAAAAAAATATTTGTACATTAAGAACCTCCACATATAAAACATGAAGTTGTAAAAGTTATAAAATATAGAGCAAATTATTCCCATCATTATCTTACAGTTGTCTTTATTACTAACTAGCTCTCTTAGTACATTTATGATATAAAAATTACTGCTCCATTTTGGAGATATATTTTCTTCATTAAGTTCATTATAGACATAGGCAGTTTCCCCCCAAGTTGACTCTTCTAAGTTATGACTTAATTAAAATGAAATGAAAGCTTACAAATTTGCAGTTTGAAGTATGTTTAATTTCTTAAATGATTTTATTTCAAATATACTGGCATTTATTTTTAAACCATTGCTTTGTATCTGATCTACACACCTTTTACAATGCATTTATCATTCTATAAAAACTAAAGAAAGCAGAATTTTAAGCCTCTGAAGTTCTCAGTCACCATTAAACAAGGATTTTGAAAGAAAAAAAAGATAGAATTGATTGCATTTCTCCAACTCATTTAGGGGGGAGAATACTACTTAAATTTGTTCCTAATGCAAGGTTGAAATTAATCTTGATTTCCCATCAAATGTATAGGGATTTTATATTACAGTGCATAATAGTATGTAATTCCTCTTGGGTATAAGTTAAGATAAACAAGTCACTGACAGTGTTTATCTATAAATATAGCAGATGGTGTGGGACTGAGGTTGGTAATCAACTCTGCTGACTTTAATTTCATGGTTATAAAACACTGTAAACCTCACTATTTATGAGAGGTAGGCAAGAATCTCCAATGGGCTTCAGTAGCCAAGAAACCCTCAGCAATATTAATCTCTCTAACTGATATTTGGTATCCTCCCAGGGTGTAATATTTAAGATTGTGGGGCGATTGCTAGACACGTTCAGATTTTCACTGGGATCATTAGCTAGCACTTCTGTCATTGATCTATTATGACTTTGTTAATGAGTTCCATGTGAGTGAAATTTAGTGAATGAGCCAATTCTTCCTAATATTTGCTAGGTGAATGGTTAACAGTTACTTTAAGAAGTTATATATCTAAACAATGGCCTAATTTGTCAAAAAGAATGCTTTTTTTCTGACGTTAAGGTAAGTCAAATTATGATACTACTCAGACCAAATGTACTTAGGGACAGAATTTCATAAACATCATAATATTGTTTGAATAGTCAATATATTTTATATATATATATATATATATATATATATATATATATATATATATATACATACATATATGCCATGTGTCTGCCTAAAACTTTACAAAAATCATATAATTTATGAAGAAATCAAAATATTTATTCATCATATTTTCAATTGATATAAATATAATATTTTAAATATATTTTATTCTAATCATTCATTTCACTAAAAATCTATATGTTCAACTTTATTAAATTCTTACAAAAAAAGAACATTATTATAAAAATATTATTTGAATTGGTCAGTTTTTCCATTCCAATCTTATAGTGAATAACAAAATTTGTCTTGTAAACATGGGTGTATTAAAAAAAAATCTAAAATCATACCCCTAATACATATATATTTTGAAAAGTTTGATTTTTCAGTTTTCAATAAATTTTTTAAGTATGATGAGCTAATGTGCAACTTGAAGGCTAAAAATTTTTGAGGTGAACATTTTTTAATTTGATATCAAAATTTAAATCCAGAGCCTGTGTGTATGTATGTATATATATATATATATATATATATATATATATATATATATGGAGAGAGAGAGAGAGAGAGAGAGAGAGAGAGAGAGAGAGAGAGAGAGACTGCTGAGCTACCTCCGCAGCCCAAGAATGAGCTTTCTAAGAACCAATCAGTACTTTTCTAGTTCTTGTATTGCTTCTCCTCAACCCACTCTGGAAATTTTATACTGAAATTCCAACCTATCTGTTAACTGATTATTCCTAACATAGAGCTCAACCTCTGGGTTTCAAGGGATTCTGAACAGCAGCAATCGAGGGGAGAGAGATTTGGGTGGAAACTTTGATAATATTTTTTCTCATCTCTGTCCCTACTCAGAACCTTTGTCACTAGTTTTCATTGGATGTAAGACCTCACTATTTAACTCATTTCTGTAAACAACTGTCTACTCCTATTTCCAGGTCCTATATAACCTCTAGATCAGAGAACACCAAAGCCTCTCTGTATTGGAGGTTTTCCCTCACTTTCCTTTCCTTTTCTTTCTATTCTCTTTTTTCTTTCTAAATGCCTCCAATTGAACTGAATTATCATCATTGAAGAAATTGATTATTGGGCTATTGGTTATATTCTATATTTGTATGTGTGTTGTGTTGAGTCAAAAGTTGGGGTGATTTTTTTTTGAAGTGATCAAAAAAAAAAAAAAAACCCAGCTAAAATATATCCATTCATTTTTAAGATGATATCTTCTTGTCTTTAAAGAGGAAAAAACAAAGAAAAGAACATATCCCACAGAGAATGATTTCTTTTTAAAACCTGGCTCCTAGGAAGCATGCTCTCTAGAGTTGTAAGCTTACTAGAAAACAGTGGGAGCATATTTCACAGGGACTAGGAAAAGGCCCCAAGAAGACTGGGGCCTCAGAGTGACTTAAAGTATCCTCTCAGGGTGTCTCAACAGTGGACTGAAGGTCTCACAGGCCAGAGTGGGGTGTGGTGTAAGCCTGGGTCAAAGGGAAACAGAACATCATAGATAAACAAAGGCAGGTATTATAGTGTCTGAGCAGAGGAACAAGTGGGCATTTAGTTTAAGGACTCTCCTTTATGTGTACTCATTTGTGGATCTTAGTGAAATAAGACATTCTTAAAAGCACATTAAAACAATCACTTTTATAAAGAAGAAATCTTTCTCAATATCCCAATGGATAGCATTAAGTTACTGTCTTGGGTACAATGAGTAATAAAATATAATCATTTTTAACTAATCTTGTTTTGAAAAAGTTTCTATAAAGAAATTATCTGACTAAAAGGAGGAGGGAACAAACTTAAAAGTTAAGGTGTTCCTGATTACATGCAAATTATCAAATTTATTAAAATAGCATCATTGAAATAAATTGTTGCCTTTTAATTTTAATATTAAGCAAATTATAATCAAGGGGACAAATACACCATATTTAAAAACTTGAATCTCACTTTTGTCATTTTCTTTCAGATTACCCAATGCTGTCTAATTTCAAGGGCATTGCATTGTATAAACGAAAACATGCCAAGGAAATTACTCTAACTGGATTTCATTCCTCCTTCAATGGTCAGTTAAAAAAATATGTCCCCTATAATACTTTTATTATTTATCCCCTGTAAAACTCCAGTGATCTTTAAAGTCTTTTATTCCTAGGGCAAGTCATCTATGCTGTGATGTGCATGACAGTCACCTGTGGAATCCTTCTCTTGGTTATGCTCAAGTTGAGGTAACTGAACATAACTCAGAAGGGAAGGGCTGGAGGGAATCATTTAGCTGTGTTAAAGCACATTTCACAATGGGTGAGCTTACACAGGCCCTGAGAATGAAAGCTTCTCTGTTAAGACATGCTAAATCAACTTTTATGTGAGATAGGTCCATGGAAACATTACTCATGGTCTTCAAATGTAAGGGAAATGTGATCATTGGGGATTTTCTTACACTGCATTTTACAAGCACATATGCATTGCATGTTGCTTCCAATTAAACTGTTATCAGTATTTCCTCTTGGTTTTTGTGCAAAATACAAATGAAATTTTGTTATATTTTTATTCAAATTATATGTAGAATCAGTGAACTCAAATAACTAACCTATTGTGTATCTCAAAAAGTTTTTATTTACCTAAGATGATGAGGCCTCACAGCATACCCATAGAAAGACATAGTCATTACCTAACATTAGTTGATTCTTTCCAAATCATTTTCCTTGAGAGCATTCATGACTAGAGTATTGTAATGCTCCATCAAGTCTGAGACTTTTAAGGCTAGAGACTCAATCAAACTCTAGACTTCTGAATTTAGGGGATTTAAAACATTTAACTTATTTAGTTTTGACAAATAGATACAAGATGATATGCACTAGTTTACCTTCCATTAAAATATAACTTCATATTTAAATATCAATCATTTTCATTTGCTTTTACTTTATGCATGTGTATATGTATAATTGGAGTATCATAAATGCTAATGAAACAGAGAGTGCATTTACATACATCTGTAAATATACTTATATACACATAAACTATATCATTAAGATTGGACATAGACAGGAAACAAACTATTGGCTATTTCTCTGATATCTTGACATCTGACATTCACACAGACTGGCTCAGTCACCTGCACAATGCACATACACATATTGCTCCTCAGAAACAACCTGAGAAATCCCAGATGAACAGGCCTTGACACCCAGGAAAAGACAAGGGAAGACAGAAGCAGGGGAGTGTGTAACAATAGCAGAGGGTGAAGTACAGAAGAGTATATGTTCTGCTGAAAGACATTTCAATTTATTTATTTTTAAATGCAATGCAGCTAAAGAAAGTATATCTACTTATTGGATTCAATCCTGCTAAGTGTTTAATATGTTGTTTACCAAAAGCAGTACCAAATAATCTGCTTTTTTCCAAGACCTTAAAAGTTTTATTTCTATGAGAAGCTATTATATGGGTTCTAACATACAGTTTAAAGGCCAAGTAATTAAGGCCTATTTCTAAGGGAGAAAAGTACCATTTGGAATTTATTACACTTTATTTGGTTTGAAATATTTGAGAACATTGCTCAGCTACTCTACTTGCTTAGACATTCAATGACAAATCTATTGTTTCGGAGAAACAGTTTTCTGTCCCAACAGAGCTCCTGTGTTAAGGGTCACTGATCTTTACTTCTTAGCCACATAGGTAAAGTATAAAGTTCACCCTAGCCACATGGGCCTGTGAGTTTTTACTGATGATATTGTACCACAGATAAATCACATGTAAGCTATACATAATTCCCAATGAATTAACTGTGACTTCACCTCTTTCTTTGCCTGCATAGGAAGGCCTATCCCTGGCAGGTCCAATGGTACATACCTGTAATCCCAAAGATTTGAAAGGTTGAGGCAAGAAGATCACAAATTTGAGGCTGATTTGAGCAACTTAGTGAGACCCTGTCTCAAAGTAAAATAAAAAGGAGACTTGGGATGTAGCTCAGTGGTATAAACAGGAGGAAAAAAATAAAACTAGAGAGAGAAGAATAAGAAGAAAAATGACAATATGGATATTACAGTTAAATATATGATAGTCCTTAGAAACACATTAGAATATTTTGTAACTGGGACTTTACATTTGGAAACTTATTTTTCCCCATTTTAAGCACAGACTTCAACCAAAACAAGTATATTTGTAAAATACTTATACTAGCATACTATTGACTTTTGCTTTTGCTTTTACATAGACTCTACAGAATATCAAGTCAAACAAGAGATTCTCCACCAATCCAAATACCTGGAGGAGTCATCATTCATTGAGTCACAGATCATTAACAGCCACTTTCTTTAAAGCAAGTCTCTGTAGCCAGTCAATGGAATGCTACAACCATCATTAATAAGGAAAATATTAAGATGAATTTAATGTATTAATTATAAAATGTGAGGTATATGACATGAGGATCATAGATTTATTTTTTTCTTAAGAAAATACTCTATTAAATGCACTAGTAGAGAATTAAAGTTTCCCTTGGAGACAAAAGATGTTAATCAAAATTTCATTTTGTTTTTATGATGAATATAAATGCACATAAAATTAACTAACTACATTAAAATATGAGATTATAGTTAACAGGTTGTTTTATCTGATCAATTTTATTGGTTTCTATTAGCTTGTCAAAATGGAAATGTTAATAAGAATACCCAACACATCTGTGAGTTATATAGTCTTACCTATTTTTAAAACATTACCTAGATCATTAGCATTAACTTCAATTGCCTAAATGTTTGGTTAGATGAGAAATCTTAAAAGTCAAAATGATATCTTGGAATTTTTGTTATTTGAATATTTTTGAATTTTACTTTTTAAATTTGATGTCTTTATAGCCATAAAAATGTAAAGCAACTACATTAGATAACAAAAGTCAATGTGTATTTCAATAATGATGTATTTTGATTGTGAATTTATTTTTATGTTAATTTTATGAATTTCTGCAATAATAAAGTAATACTTTAATTTCTATTTTCTGTATTGCTTCTATACTGCTACTTTTGACTTGGTTTAACATCAGGGTATAATTGTGACCAGTAAATTATGGAAAAGATGTTTATTAGTTCAATTTTTGTTATATATGTGTAGTTCAACTGTCTGCAATCATATCAGTACTGCTCATCCAGAATACCAATGAAGTTGTGTTATTTATAGTGGCAAAAAGGAAAAAACTATTTAATAACCTGAAGATACTTCCATACTAATATTAGAGACATATTTACAATTAAAATCAATTATTTTCTACTTATTTGGTCTCAATTCTATTAATATTCCCTACATTACAGATTAAATTAAATTTAAACTTAATATTTGGCCCTGAATATTCAGAGTAATTGCAAACCTTTTACCCTTAAAACAAGGAAGAAAAATTTGGTGAGTCACAGATGCCCCCCCCCCCCCAAGGAGTTCTATATGTTACAGTGGGTGCATGTTGCATAGAGAGTTAATGTGATGAGAATGTAGGGATTTTCATCTCTAAAATACTGCTATTTAGTTTAGACTTGCTAATGTCTGGGAAAGTGTGAATTTTCTCTGGAAAACAGAGGAAAGAAGTCAAGTTGTTTTTAGAAATACTTTGTGTTGAGTTGTGAAAGCCAGGACAGAGCGTGAAATAGAGGGCCTCCCGAAAAAAAAGAGAGTCTTGTCTCTTTGGCCAACAAGAATAAGAGGGTAGAACTACAGAAGGAATAGTCAGCATGGAACATTTAGGGAGCTTAAATAGCCCCCTGTCTTCAGAGCAGGGGGTACAAATTGACATAATGCAGGACATAAATCTTTTTTCATCCACCAGGACTGAAACACAAAGGATCCTTAAACACCAGGCTAAAGAGTCACCACAGCTACAGTGTGGCTGGTGGCTCTTTCAGGACTTGGCCCCCATTTTTACTCTCACCATCTACTCATCTGCCCTCTGGGAAGCCTTTCTTAACATGCCCTTCTCTGCATCTGCTAGGCATCCTTGCTGGTTCTTCTGCACCAAGTGCTCCCCATTCCTAGGCTCCCATACCTCCCTGTAATTGCTTCTTCATTCCATTCATTAGCCTCCTATCACTGATAACTTTTTTCTTTATATCACTCTATTACTTCGGCCTCGTCATTTCTTTGTGACATTTATCACTTTCAGAAATGACCTTGTTTACTTTATTTTTCAAATCTGCAACATATTTGTTAAGAACTGTACCACCAGTACTTAATATCCTGGCTAAGACATAATATATTATTAACAGCACATAGTATATTTATATAGTATATGTTCAACCTGTAAGTGTTGAGCAAATTAGTTAATTCAGGCTTTCAAGACTTTTTAGCTAAACATTGCAGTACATTTTAAGCAGTCCTACTGTTAAAGTAGCCCTCTGTATACAATTATTTATATTTTTTGCTAGTAAACTTTTTTTCATTGAGAAATCTGATAAACTCAATCTCTTATGTAAAACGATTTTGTACCATTTCGTAGCCTTCTAAGTGAAGCAATTCATTTACTAACAATTACTTATTGGCCATACACTAGGTGTTAAGGAATAGAAAGCAGAGATGAACCAACAGATCCAGCTCAGAATTTACTCAGAAAGGCAACAATGAAGAATATTTCATACACTGAATAGATGGGGACTTGAAATCAGATCTTTGCAAGGAGTTGAGATTGTAAGGATCATGTTAAGAATTTCCATTAAGAGTAGATTTTGATGGATGTCTTTAGGTAATCCATGGTATCATTTAGAGAACTGGTTCATCTAGGTAGGGATAAAATTGGAATGGAAAATGGCAGTATGCCAGTTATTTTCAGATCTGTTCCCATCCTTCTCTACCTCTTAAATATCTTAAGGACTTATATACAATACATAATTGTTTTTGATCTACAACTTCCAGTTGGATTCAGCCAATGGTGGAAATGGCAGATAGGAAAGTGTTTCTGTGGATACCTCCTTCGAGTTTCATTCTGGGTTGGCTTTTTCCTTTAACTGTTTCCATTAGTGTGGCCTTTTCTACATCTCCTTCTGGATTTCTGTACAAGTTTTCTCTCCTTTTTCTTTCAGACTTGGTGGTACTAATAACTCAGTTGTTACTAGTACTAGATGGTGTAGTTTCTGTACTACGCATTTTGGTTTTCTACAATCACACACATCTGTAGAAAGATTCTGTAAATCAAACATTCCTAAGAGTCATACACTTTAGATAAATGGGAGCTGGTCCTAATTTGAGAATGCCATCTGTTTCTATTGGTTCTCTGACTGATGATACTGGTAATTATATCAGGTTTGGACCAATTGATTTTCTAACACAAGGAGGACATCCATGTGGAGTTACCTAGTAGTCAACTTGAAACTATGCTGAGACTTGAATTAGAGCCTTTAAATTTCAAGTTTTCTGATGTCTCCCTTACATCTGGCTCGGTCCAGATGAGAAAGCTAATTTACACCAAAGACTTGCTTGTGATCTTTTGAAAAACCATTGTGAGGAAAGGTGGCCAGATCACCAGATGGCAGAGATAAAGACCTCTCCCTAAAAGAATTTGGTCATTGATCAAATTCCTTTCTGGGTTGTCTGAATATTCTAGTAATAAACTTTTGTAACTCCTGTTTCTTTTGCATATTTACCCAGAGCCTGCTTTTTCCCACAGAATTCCTTCCATAAACTTCCTCAGGCATTCCTGAGAGCTGGGAGTCAACAGAACAGCACCAGCTGAAACTCAGCGAGCTGAATCAGAATCGTCTCTCAGGAAGGATGTTAGGGCAGAAGGAAAACAGGAACTCATATCTTGGGCTCACTTCAGTTCCTACTTTTGAATTCCCTATGAGATTCCCGAGAAACAGATTTGGGAGTTATTAAAACATGTATCCTATTCATCGTTATAGACAGTGGAATAAACACAAATAAAGAGCAAGTAGATTTCCTCTATTTTTAAGAATACTCCCAATGTTGAGCTCAACAAATCCAAGAATAAGATCTAAGGGACCAGCAGTCAAAACAATGGAATGTCCCCATAGCACAAGGATAGCGTGCATCCTAGGTGTACTGACACTGCTATTTTTACACATCCTTGCCTGCAGGTTTGCTCCTCCACACTTTGCTGTCTTCAGAGTTTTGAGATGAATACCATCTGGGCTGAAATGATTTACTGTACTAGAGTTTCTCAAGTTGTTCCTCTTTGAGGCTTCAATGTCTACTCAGACCACACTGACTGTACCCCGAAACTTCAGGCAGTAAAATGAGGGTCTTCAAAGATTCACAGAGAAATCACTTACAAGAAGTATATCTTTAATCAGAAGTCATAATACTTACAGTTGTTTATAGTCTTCTATAAAAAGGAGAAAATGTGTGTTTAAAACACAGAGGTCTAAAGTTCTAGCTAGGTAAGATTGTCAGATTTAAATATGATAGCAAAGTCAGGAAACTTCATAATGTCATGGAATTTTTTCATCCAGTGTATATTATTATGTTAATAGGCCTGTGAAGTATAATATCTAACTATTTTGAGTGTAATGGATTATTTGATATTTGCATCTATAAGAGAAGTAAGAGACATACAATTGGATAAAATATTTTCTAAATATTTTATGAAAATATATTTTTGTAAAGACAATTATGAAATATAACTTATGTCAGAAAATTCTGATGAAATCTTGAAGTATTATAATGATAATTCTGTGTTGAATTTCACTGATAAAATATTTTCTAAATATTTTATCTATCTAAAAACATAACTATAAATAGAAAACATTCATCTTTCAAGTAAAGTCTTCAGTTGTAAGCTGAAAAAACTTTTGATATATGTATATAGTACTAATTAAGCATAATTTTTGATTCACAGTTTAATATACTTTGACATAAAATTACATGTTATTTTCTATGAGAAGACACTCTTAAAAGGACTTAGGAAGATATATTTCCTTGATTATGAAATTTATGTATGTTACTTTCCATAAAATAATAGTATACAACAGAAACAATCTATATGTATTTAAGTGGAAAGAATTCAAAACAGAATTATCATTATAATACTTCAAGATTTCATTGGAATTTTCTGACATGAGTTATTTTCCATAACTGTCTTTAAAATATATTTTCCTGGGGATCCAACATGGCGGCCGGCAAGGAAGCAGCACTTTCAGTATCTCCACATTAACTGGATCAGAAACACCCATTAAAACAGCTACATTCTACCTACTGAGGAACTTCTAGCAAAATTCCGCTGAAAGGAGACCTGCCAGGAATTAGTAAGTTATATTAGAGGTGACAGTTGGCCCCAGACAAGTGAATCTTGGCCGGCCACGCGGGCGCAGAGGTCCAATCGCGCAGCCACCGCCCAACCGGCTCTGCAAGCGGCCCCCGGCGGCCCGGGGCAGCGAGAAGGGTCCCCGCCTGACCCGGCAGACGGTCCCCGCCATCCCGGCTCTCCTGGCGGCCCCGCTCGCTCTGTGATCGGGCGCCCCGCCCGCCCGGCTCTTAGCCACGATGCCGCTGCCTACCGGGTTCTACAAGCAGCCCCCGGCGGCCGGGGCGGCGAGAAGGGTCCCCGCCTGGCCCGGCAGACGGCCTGTGCCCTCCTGGCTCTGCTAACGCCCCGCCCGCACGGCTAACGGCCCCCTGCCTGCCCGGCTCTGCAAACGGCCCCGCCCACCCGGCAAACGGCCCCCCGCCCTCCGGGCTCTGCTGGCGCCCCGCCCGCAGCCAGCGCCGGCCTGGCTCTGCAGGCGGCCCCCAGCGGCCCGCGGGGCAAGAAGGGTCCCCGCCTGGCAGACGGCCTGTGCCCTCCTGGCTCTGCTAACGGCCCCGCCCCCACTGCGAACGGCCCTGCCCACCCGGCAAACGGCTCCCCCCCAGGCGACCTGAAGGGAATCTAACCAAGCCTTTATGAAATAGCGAACTGGGAACTAAAACCAGAGATTGTGTCAGACCAGAGACAAGCCAGTTCCACCCCTCCCTTAGGACACTCCAGCAAGGAGGCAGGGGCCCGCCATAGCAGAGAGGGGAAGTCACCAAAGTTCGGCCAAAGAGATTCCTTCCCAGCGGAATCTACTTTAGCAGGTGTGTGACTCCCACCCGCATCAGATACAAACAACCGGGAAACTTCAAAATCTCTCCATGGGCGTGACCGTAAGGGCCAAAGGACTCTCGACCCCCAACTCCCAATACTGCCAGTGACGTGGGCGTGACTGTAGGGGCAGAGGGAAACAGAGGACACTCCAGACCCCCAACTCCTCCTACCACCAGCGGAGTGGTCGTGATTGTAGGGGCTGAGGGAAGCAGAGGGGATCCTCGACCCCCAACTCCCATTACCACCAGTGGCGACACCAATGGTCTTAGCCGCCAGACTCCGAAGGTGTGCCCACCAAAGGGGTCCGGAAAAATTAAACTATTGACTCCCAGAACACAGCTCCACAGCACTGGGGCTTAGATGAATGACAGAGAGAGTGCTCAGTCCTTAGGGAAATAGAGCACCCAGAGGGGCTGAAAGTGTAACCAAATCCTTGGAGAACCTCCTCCGGTGCACAGGACCTGGCTGGCTGGCAGGAGGAAGGGGAGGAGGGGCCGTAGAAGTGAAACGGCTCTGGACCAACAGGATTGAGAGACTCCCAGGAGCCGCCTTACGGGGATTGCTGTTGACACATTGAGGGCAAATCTCAGCCCGGAGGGCACAGCTTTGCCTACGGGAAGAGAAGAAAATGGATCTCTAAGACCTAATTTTATTTCTTATTTTATTTTATTTTTTCTCTCCCTTTTTCCCTCTTTCTCTCCCCTTCCAAGTTTTATTGTTCTTTCCATTCTCCTCTATGCTATCTAACTCCCCCTCCTTCTTTCTTTTCAAGAGCACCTTCCTTCCCCTTCCCCCCAACTTTCATCCCAAGCATTACGTCCTCCATTTTGTGTAACTGTGTAAATGCAAACAGGTGAATGTTTCGAGGCTGTCTACAGTGCTCCTAAATACCTAGCTACTACCAACACCCTGATCCAATTGACGGTTAGCATCCCCCTTCAGTAGAGCAATCCTCTACAGTAGCCAAGACATACTAACCCTTATACCTTCATAGCACCTAACCTAAAGTCCTAAGAACAAAAAACAAATCACTATATGCATACAAAATCCGGAAGCCCTTTATAAATTGAATGAATCAGCTCTAAAGTACAATAAAGCCCAACATCTATAGGCATAATCTCCCACCACAAAGGAGAGACAACAGATATAAACAAAGCCAAAACAAATGTACAGGAGAAAGCAGTTACAAAGCAGTCAATCAGAGCTGGAAAGTAAAGTGAACAACATGAAAAAACCAGGGAAAAAAGGAGTACAGATAATGCAGGACAACTTAAATCTACAGGAGGACCTAGAAGCATCAGAAATATGGACAGGGAAAGAAATCAAGGCATACCTAACTCAGATGGAAAGGAATTTTAGAGAAGACATGAGACAGCAAATCCAAGAATTGAAAGTATGTTTTGAAAACCAACTAAACAAACAAATTCAAACTGCAAAGAACGAGCTTTACCAGGAGATAGAGATCCTAAAAAAAAAAAAAAAAACAGTGATTTTAGAAATGCAAGAAACCATAAACCAGATTAAAAATGCTAACAAGAATATTACAAATAGACTAGATCAAGTAGAAGTCAGAACATCAGATAATGAAGACAAAGTTTATCAACTTGAAAAGAATATAGTCAATACTGAAAAGATGCTTAAATCTCATGAGCAATCTATCCAAGAGATATGGGATCTCATCAAAAAACCAAATTTGAGAGTCATTGGGATAGAAGAAGGCACAGAGATTCAAGCCAAAGGAATGGACAACCTATTGAATGAAATAATCCTAGAAAACTTCCCAGAGATGAAAGATGGAATGGATTGCCAAATCCTGGAAGCCTACAGGACCCCAAACATCCAAAACTGTAATAGGCCAACTCCAAGACATATAATTATGAAGATAGCCAACATACAGAACAAGGAGAGACTATTAAAAGCTACGAGGGAAAGGAGGCAGATTACATTCAGGGGTAAACCAATTAGGTTAACGGCTGATTTTTCATCACAGACTTTGAAAGCGAGAAGATCCTGGAACAATGTATTTCAAACGCTGAAAAATAATGGATTCCAACCAAGAATACTGTATCCAGCAAAATTAAGCTTCAAATTTGACAATGAAATTAAAATATTTCATGATAAACAAAAGCTAAAAGATTTCGCAGCCAGAAAACCAGCACTGCAAAGCATTTTGGGCAAAATTCTACAAGAAGAGGAATGGAAAAACAGTGCCCCAAACCAACAGCTGGAGGTATCTCAGTAAAGGGGGAGGAAAACAACCAAAAAGTAAAAACTAGCCAAACTAAAATAAATAAATAAATAAACATGACTGGAAGTACAAATCATATTTCAATTGTAACCTTAAATGTTAATGGACTAAACTCACCAATCAAGAGACACAGGCTGGTAACCTGGATCAAAAAAACAAATCCAACAATATGCTGCCTTCAGGAGACTCATATGATAGGAAAAGACATACACAGGCTGAAGGTGAAAGGTTGGGAAAAATCATACCACTCACATGGCCCGCGGAAGCAAGCAGGAGTGGCCATACTCATATCGAATAAAATCAACTTCAAACCTAAGTTAATCAAAAGGGATAAAGAAGGACACTATATCCTGTTAAAAGGAACTATTCACCAACAAGACATAACAATTATCAATTTATATGCACCAAATAATGGTGCAGCAACGTTCATAAAACAAACTCTCCTCATGTTCAAGAGTCAAATTGACCACAACACAATAATTATGGGTGACTTCAACACACTGCTCTCGCCATTAGACAGATCCTCCAGACAAAAGCTGAATAAAGAAACTATAGAACTCAATGACACAATCAATAACCTAGACTTAACCGACATATATAGAATATATCAACCATCATCAAGTGGATACACGTTCTTCTCAGCAGCACATGGATCGTACTCAAAGATAGATCATATATTATGCCATAGGGCAACTCTTAGTAAATATAAAGGAGTGGAGATAATACCATGCACCATATCTGATCATAATGGAATGAAACTGGAAATCAATGAAAAAAGAAGGAAGGAAAAATCCTGCATCACATGGAAAATAAACAATATGTTACTGAATGATCAATGGGTTACAGAAGACATAAAGGAGGAAATCAAAAAATTCTTAGAGATAAACGACAATTCAGACACAACATACCGGAATCTATGGGACACAATGAAAGCAGATTTAAGAGGGAAATTCAGTTCCTGGAGTTCATTCCTCAAAAAAAGAAAAAACCAACAAATAAACGAACTCACACTACATCTCAAAACCCTAGAAAAGGAAGAGCAAAACAACAGCAAATATAGCAGAAGACAAGAAATAATTAAAATCAGAGCGGAAATCAACGAAATTGAAACAAAAAAAAAACCATTGAAAAAATTGATAAAACTAAAAGTTGGTTCTTTGAAAAAATAAATAAGATCAACAGACCCTTAGCCATGCTAACGAAGAGAAGAAGAGAGAAAACTCAAATCACTAACATACGGGATGAAAAAGGCAATATCACAACAGACACTACAGAAATACAGAAGATAATTAGAAAGTATTTTGAAACCCTATATTCTAATAAAATAGAAGACAGTGAAGACATCGATAAATTTCTTAAGTCATATGAGCTGCCCAGATTGAGTCAGGAAGACACACACAATTTAAACAGACCAATAACAAAGGAAGAAATAGAAGAAGCTATCAAAAGACTACCAACCAAAAAAAGCCCTGGACCAGATGGGTATACAGCGGAGTTTTACAAAACCTTCAAAGAAGAATTAATACCAATACTTTTCAAGCTATTTCAAGAAATAGAAAAAGAAGGAGCCCTTCCAAATTCATTCTATGAGGCCAACATCACCCTTATCCCGAAACCAGACAAAGACACTTCAAAGAAAGAAAACTACAGACCAATATCTCTAATGAACATAGATGCAAAAATTCTCAATAAAATCCTGGCGAATTGAATACAAAAGCATATCAAAAAAATTGTGCACCATGATCAAGTAGGATTCATCCCTGGGATGCAAGGTTGGTTCAATATATGGAAATCAATAAATATTATTCACCACATCAATAGACTTAAAGATAAGAACCATATGATCCTCTCGATAGATGCAGAAAAAGCATTCGACAAAGTACAGCATCCTTTTATGTTCAAAACACTAGAAAAACTGGGGATAACAGGAACTTACCTCAACATTGTAAAAGCTATATATGCTAAGCCTCAGGCTAGCATCATTCTAAATGGAGAAAAACTGAAGGCATTCCTGCTAAAATCTGGAACAAGACAGGGATGCCCTCTCTCACCACTTCTATTTAATTTAGTCCTTGAAATACTAGCCAGAGCAATTAGACAGACAAAAGAAATTAAAGGCATAAAAATAGGAAAAGAAGAACTTAAAATATCACTATTTGCGGACGATATGATCCTATACTTAGAAGACCCAAAAGGGTCTACAAAGAAACTACTAGAACTAATAAAGGAATTCAGCAAAGTGGCAGGATATAAAATCAACACGCATAAATCAAAGGCATTCCTGTATATCAGTAACAAAACTTCTGAAATGGAAATGAGGAAAACCACCCCATTCACAATATCCTCAAAAAAAAAAAATACTTGGGAATCAACCTAACAAAAGAGGTGAAAGATTTATACAATGAAAACTACAGAACCCTAAAGAGAGAGATAGAAGATCTTAGAAGATGGAAAAATGTACACTGTTCATGGATAGGCAGAACCAACATCATCAAAATGGCGATATTACCCAAAGTTCTCTACAGGTTCAACGCAATGCCAATCAAAATCCCAACGGCATTTCTGGTAGAAATAGATAAAGCGATCATGAAATTCATATGGAAAAACAAAAGACCCAGAATAGCAAAAGCAATTCTAAGCAGGAAGTGTGAATCAGGCGGTATAGCAATACCAGATTTCAAACTGTACTACAGAGCAATAGTAACAAAAACAGCATGGTACTGGTACCAAAACAGGCAGGTGGACCAATGGCACAGAATAGAGGACACAGAGACCAATCCACAAAATTACAACTTTCTTATATTTGATAAAGGCGCTAAAAGCATGCAATGGAGAAAGGATAGCATCTTCAACAAATGGTGCTGGGAAAACTGGAAATCCATATGCAACAAAATGAAGCTGAACCCCTTTCTCTCGCCATGCACAAAAGTTAATTCAAAATGGATCAAGGAGCTAGATATCAAATCAGAGACTCTGCACCTGATAGAAGAAAAAGTTGGCTCCGATCTACATATTGTGGGGTCGGGCTCCAAATTCCTTAATAGGACGCCCATAGCACAAAAGTTAATAACTAGAATCAACAAATGGGACTTACTCAAACTAAAAAGTTTTTTCTCAGCAAGAGAAACAATAAGAGAGGTAAATAGGGAACCTATATCCTGGGAACAAATCTTTACTCCTCACACTTCAGATAGAGCCCTAATATCCAGAATATACAAAGAACTCAAAAAATTAAACAACAAGATAACAAACAACCCTATCAACAAATGGGCCAAGGACCTGAACAGACACTTCTCAGAGGAGGACATACAATCTATCAATAAGTACATGAAAAAATGCTCACCATCTCTAGCAGTCAGAGAAATGCAAATCAAAACCACCCTAAGATACCATCTCACTCCAGTAAGATTGGCAGCCATTATGAAGTCAAGCAACAATAAGTGCTGGCGAGGATGTGGGGAAAAGGGTACACTTGTACATTGCTGGTGGAACTGCAAACTGGTGCGGCCAATATGGAAAGCAGTATGGAGATTCCTAGGAAAGCTGGGAATGGATTGCCTTAGGAATACTGCAAATTTCATGACAAGTATTAATTTGATTCAATTTCTTTTCCTCCTTTCCCCAATTTTGTTTTTGTTTGTTTATGTGTTTTTTGTTTTTTTTTTTTTCTGATTCAATGAAGAACAGAAGGAAAACAAGTTTAGGAATGATGAAATTGGCTAGCAACAGGCAAACACTAGAATACTCAGACAATAGCTAACAAACATTGTTTTTAAATTAGTTATTATAACTGATGCATAAAAACAGTAAATTGTATATATTTATGGGGCAATGTGATGCTTGGTATGCATTATGTTATGTTTAAGTTGGGGTAAACATATTCTTCAAGCATTTATCATTTATTTATGATGAAAACATTTAAAATACTTGCTTTTAGCTTTCTGAAGTACACATCATATTATTGTTATTTATAGTCACCTGTTTTACAATAGCACACCACTGAATTTTTTCTTCCATCTAACTATAACTTAGTACCTTTGGTCAACCTTTTACCATTCCTTATTCTCCCATACTATCTCCAGGTTCTGATAACATCCTACTCTCAACTTCTATGAGACCATTTATTTTAGATGCCACATGTAAGGGAGATCATGCAGTCTCATTTTTCAGCCTGGCTTATTTCACTTATTTCACTTCAACATACTTAGTTCCACCTATGTTGTCTTAAAAGACATGGTTTCATCATTTTTATGGCTGAGTAGTATTCCGTTATGTATGTGTACCACAGTCTTGTACATTTTTTCTGCTCATGAGCACTTGGTTTGTTTCCATTTCTTGGCTAATGTGAATAGTGCTGCCATGAATGTGTAAGTGCAGCTGTCTCTATGACATACTGATTTCATTTCCTTTGATATATACCCAGTAGTGGGATTGCTGAACCATATGGTAGTTCTATTTTTCACTTTTTGTGGAATATACACTGTTTCCCCTAACGGCTAAACTAATTTACCTTACCACCAAGAGTATGCAAAGGTTCCCTTTCTCCACATCCCATCAGCACTTGTTATCTTCAGTCTTTTCTATTAACAGCCATTCTTATGGGGATGAAGTGGCATCTCATCATGGTTTTGATTTGCATTTCCCTAAGGTTTAGTGATGTTGTGTGTTTTTCATGTTCCTGTTAATCATTACATGTCTTCTTTTGAGAAATGTCTTTTTTAGGTCCTTTGGTTATTTTTTAATGGATTTTTTTCACTATTTATTTTTCCCCCATTCTATATGTGTCTCTTGACTCTGATGATTGTTTCCTTTGTTGTGTAGAAGTTTTTTAGTTTGGTGTCATCCTTTTTGTCTATTTTTGTTTTCATTTCCTGAGTTTTGAGCATTAAGTCAACTATTCATTTCATTCACTGTAAAGTACATTATCTATGTAAAGAAACTGCCTAAAATTGATGAGACAATAGGGTGTAGTCTACAGGCATTGGTCAGTTTATAGTTGGCTCTGTGTTGTGGTTCTTAAACTTCAATCTTCATCAGAATCACCTGGAGGACTTGCTAAACAAAAATTTCTGGGCTCTGCTTCCAGAATTTCTGTTTGTTCTCAGGTGAGGTGAGAATTCATAACTCTAACAGTCCTCTCATGATGCTGACACCACTGGTGTGGAGGCTTTGCTTTGAAAACAACTGATGGAGTGGCTTTCAACGTTGTATGCCCATTATACTAATCTGAGCAATTTTAGACTTAACAGACATCCATGCCCTTTCCTAGAGGTTAAATTTATGTGTCATGGCCATCCAAAGCCTTGGCATCATTTAAATCTCCTGGACCTCTCCGAGAGTGTCATTTACTATTTACTAAGTAAAATAGTTCACTTCTCTCTCTCTCTCTCTCTCTCTCTCTCTCTCTCTCTCTCTCTCTGCACATTGCTATATTCTGAAGTATTTGTTTGAAGCTATAATATCTATTCCCTCTCTCTATCACGGATTCCTCCTTGCTAAAGTCCCTGTGCCATGTTGAGTTGACACACAGACAAAGAACAGCTGAAGAATGAGAAGTAAAGTACTCTTATGTGGAAATGTCCTCAAAATTTATGTTACTGTGATTATTGGTTTGTTATTTCTTCCCTGGCCTGAAAACCACGGTGCCTTTACCATTGACAGGTGAACTGGCGATCAGGGAAGGGAAAGTGGTTGTTGAGAAGGGGTGGGTACAAATTTCCAAAGTTGGACTTCTTTCCTCTGCCTTTTGCATCCATTATCTCCCCAAGGTTGAAAGCTCCTATCCAATGTCAGCTTTTCTCACAGCATATCCTCCACAGTTTTTATGCTATAACTTTTAGTAGAACTTTATGACTCAAGTCTGCCAAAGCTGGATCATGAGATGTATAAGGAAGTTTTCAAAATTTAGAAAACATTGCTCTCTTTCTCTCAACAAGGTCTGGCTTTCAGAGCTGTTGTTTTTTATGTGGTTGAAAAGACTGGTTTTTAAGCTCAAACTCAACAATGACTTCTTTGTTCTGGGACCAGACCCAACTTGTCTCAGGAGTAATGAATACTGTTGTTTCATTGGTTTTGGAACTGTAGCATATCATGATTTAAGGAAAATGAAAAAAAAAATGGTGGCTTAAGATTTTCCATAATTTTCCTATTATATACACACAATAGTTCAACAGAACATTGATTCAACTAAAAGAAAGTTCAACTAACAGTTAATAAAAATAAATGTGGAAATAAGTCCTAGGGAAATGAGATGAAAAGAAGTGAGATGAGAGGAAGTAGGAAGATAGAAAGAAATAGATGCTATAGAGTATCAGAAATTGGACCTCCTTCCCTCTCTTTCCATCTCCTTCATTACTTCTATTGCATGTAGAAGATGAGAGAGTTTTTATGTCAGAAGCATACCAAATACAAAAACCACATGGAAGACAATGCTTTTGTAGGTATTTTGTGACTGGAGTTAGCCCATTATTGTTTTTCAAGTGATTTCATTATTATTGCCACAGATCAGTGAAGACAGACTCAAAGCAAATAATTTCCCACATCACATCCCATTTGCTGGTCAAATTCAATCCCCTTAGTTAAGTCCATGGAACATGGCTAAGGTTTCTGAATAAGAATTAGTTTGATTCCCGTTAGTTAGTTAGATCATGGGCATTAAATCTAGTATCTACAGAAGTTCATTTTTATGATATAGGTATTAGAAAGCTGAGTTCCATTTTACACTTAACCTTTAAAATGTATTATTGATTGTACAGTTTTTATGATAATTTCATTTTCAAAAACATCTGTTTTGACTTACCTCCATGAACTTCTTTGATCAATATACTAATACCTGTAAGAGATGTATCAAACAGGATAATTGGGTTATTCTAAAGTAATAAGCAGTCATGAAACATAAATGAGTTATAATCAAAGAGTTTTGTTTTTGATCACACTATGAGTCCATTACAAGTAAACTCTGACTGCTCTACATTCTTCACTGGGAGGCCTAGGCTGATGAAATAACTTTCCTCTGAATATTACCAGAGGGAGATTAAAGATTATGACAAAGTACACATTTTATCATAAAACTTGTGTTTTGAAGTAACATATCTAATTTCTGTTCACATTTCATTGGCTAAACCAAGTCTATATCTGCCTACATCAGTAGGCAGCAAGTGTAGTCCTACAGAGCAGCCCAGGGGATATTGGAATATAACAACACAGTCTAACAAAATATGTTACAATTATTTAATTACTCAATGTGGCAATCTTCCAAGATTTATGTTTAATACTCATCAGAGTTATCTTTGATAGGCACCAGGTTTTTCTTCATGTTTTAGATGAACAACAATGAATTTAGCAAGACTAAGAAATCTGTTGAAATTTATACAGTTGATAAGGGGCCAGGCTGGAATTAGAATAGGATTTTTCTGCTCAAAATGCAGCCTCAACTCCTATTTATTGTACCACATATGGTTTGTAACTTCTTTGGGGATAAGAAGGAGAATGCATTTGACATATACAAAAATAATAACTTAAGTGATCCATATTACCACTCCGGGGTTAAGAAAATTCAGTTTTAATGTAAGCAAGTTTCCTTAACTCTGCTTAAGGAATTAAATGCCAATGATCCAAAGTTGCTGTCATTAAGGTAGTAATGTTCTCTCACTGGCAGCTAATTAATCTGCAGCTGGGAAAACACATTAGGTATTTAGAAAACCAGTCAAGCCAGGCATGGTGGTGCATGCCTATAATCCCAGTGACTCAGAAAGCTGAGGAAGGAGGATAGAGTTCAAAGCCAGCCTCAGCAAAAGCGAGATGCTAAGCAATTCAGTGAGACCCTGTCTCTAAATAAAATGCAAAATAGGACTGGGGATGTGACTCAGTGGTCTAGTGCCTCTGAGTTTAATCCCTGGTACCAAAAAAAGAAAAGAAAACCTGTCAACTGGGGGATCCATTGGGATGGCTTAAAGAGATCAAAACCAGAGATATGAAATATGAAAATTATGTACATAAAGTTAGGTTACATTTATGAGAGAGTGCCAAAGGAAGAATTAGTGCCAAATGTATTAATTGCCTCTGTTTAAGATGTACACACTTTGGGGTTTGAAAACAGAATCATATTCATTATGTAAGTTGGGAGCATCTTAATTATCCAGTCACTGACTCCAACCATTCTGGGATTATTGGATAATTCCAAAATTACAGTTTTATAGTTTTCTTGATGCCACTTCTTTTTGCATAAAAGATTGCTCTTGCTTTCCCAATGTTATTCTCCAGTTGCTTTCTCATGCTATCAATGAGAGATAATAATTAAAATTTTTGGTAACACTATCATTTACCATTTCTTGTGTTGGACCTGTATATTAGAGACAAAGTCCTTGCCACAATTTTCATGGAGCTGAAAGTCAAGAAGAGGTGACTTAGAGATATAATTACACAAATACTTTCACAAATTAGCATTAATCATAGCAATATTGAAATACTTTGGCCATTTGAATTCTCTTTACTTGGTATCCTGAATTGGAAAGAAAAGCAATATGCAAATTTAATCATTTTGAATCTAACACTATGATTGATTTATACTCTATATTAGAAAGTAAATATTTGCTAGTCTTGATGATAATTATTCATGCCAGGACAATGATATAGTAGGGATTTGGAAATAGTTTTAGCAGAATTGAAAATGTATTTTGAGGCTTAACTCTTTTGAAGGCTTCAAACAATTAAAAATTTCTTCATGAAACATTTAACAATTAATAAAGAACATGGCAACTTTCAAAAGTTATTTCAAGCCTGGTGTGGTGGCACACACCTGTAATCCCAGAGACTCAGTAGGCTGAGACAGCAGGATCAGAGATGCAATGCCAGCCTCAGCAACTTAACAATGCCCTAAGCAACTTAGTGAGCCTCTGTTTCCAAAACAATTTTTAAAAAGGTTTGGGTATGGGGCTCAATGATTATAACATCCTGGGTTCAATTTCTGGTGTAAAAAAAAAAAAACATTTCAAATACATTTACAAAATTTAAAAGTTATCATAAATATTGGAAAATTCTTTTGATAATTAAAATTTCTCCCATTTAAATCTACAATTATGTTACTAATAGACTTTTAAAAAGTCTATCATGAAAATAAATAAATAGTACTATACATTTAACTCTACTATAATAAGAAAAAATTAGATTTTCTGGTTTTCAGAATGCAAAACCATGTATTAAACTCAGCCTTGAATACCTTAAAGTACACCATGCAGCTTAACACAAAAGTAACAGGCCCTGAAACAGGTGGAGAATGTAATTTTCATTTTTCTAATGTATACCAGAATCTAAATTGCATCTTGCCTTCATTTGAAACCCAGCCATTCAGTTATAGTAAACTGTCTTGATGGGAAGTTTATCTTAAGACTTATGTAATCTTCGCCCCTTGAGTATCATGATATTTGGGGAATATGTTTTCTGGGAATAACATCTGGTGGAACAATCTTTCAGGTTACCTGTTGTGACCTTAAGTTTGCATCATGGGGGGAAAATATGCTTCCAATTAAAATCGTCCTATGGGGATGCTATTCTTTATGAAATCAGGGTGAAGAATAGCTAAGGAGTCTGGTCTATGTCTGACAGCTGGTGCAAAGCACCTTGAATCAATAAAATTCTTATTAATTCCATCCTAAGTACTTGCTATTGGTTCACATGGACATGATTCTACAAATAACCGTAGATTTGGAAACTGATGATTTGGCTATTGTAGAGAGAAATACCCAATATTCCTGAAAAGATGCCTACATATTAAAAAAATCAAATAAATTAATAGTTGTACACCAGAACTTTGTATGGTCCATTTTAGCTTATTTGAGGATCTCAGGTAGATTTAAAGACATAATTTCTTTTTCCTAAAGGATGTTTCTAAAAAACGAGACATAAATTTTAACTTAAGGTATATGTGGAGCAGATAGAAGTTCTCAAATAGGTGAATTTACTTCCAAAGATGATCCAACCATTCACAAGCTACCTCCAAGATTGAACCCTGAATAATGTTAAGCCTACTAAACATTCTGCAGTCATATAAAACCTATTAAAAGGTTGATTTATCTGTTTTTTTTTCTCCTTTACTGTTCTCAAAGCATTGTCTTTCAGACCTCCCTTTATTGTGCTTATCTCCCAGTGTAAAGAAAGACAATAGAACATCATGTTCATTATCCATTATTTACCCCTCATTACAATTTTGGGGGGAATATTATACCTTATTTTTTTCTGGAACATTTTACAGAACATTTTCTGATTCATATTTGAATATAAAGATCCAAAGAAACAATATTTTATTTTGCTACATGTGCTTTAGCCCCTGGCTTCCAGTAGAATATCAACTTCATGGCCAATAATGCGAAAGGAGTTGACCCTTCTTACCCTTCCTTTCACTATACGAATCTCGAGGTAACTGCTGTGGTCTGAATATGGTTTGAGTGTGTCCCCCAAGGTTCCATGTGTTGAAATCTCATCCCCATTGTAAGGTATTAAGAGGATGGAAACATAATCCAACTACGACATGTAGAGGTAAGGCCTTTGGGAGGCCATTGGGATTAGAGAAGATCATTAGGGTCATCTCCTATGCCTGAATCTGGTGACTATTAAGAAGTACATAAGAGACCACAGGAAATATCAATACACATGTGTGTTCCCTGTCTCCCAGCACATTACATCCTGAGACTCCTTGGGACTCTTCCAGTGAGAAGGTCATCACCAGATGTGACCCCTCAACCTTGGATCTTCAAAACTGTGAGCCAAAATAAGCCTCTGTTCATTGAGAGTTACCCAATTTGTAGTCTTCTGTTATTTACAATAGAAAATTGACTACTTCAGTAATTAAGCCATAAAAAAGACAGACTCATTCCAGATGCTCCTTAGGAGCCAGCCAACAAGAAGAAGTAATCTCCCTCTTCTTTATATTTGTTTAGTCCCAAGGAATTGGGGTATCATTCAAGAAATATTACAATAATAATACTACATCACATGTCAAAGCTAATTTTTTTACCTAAGTTTCAATTTATGCCTTCTGAACACATAGGCAAGGAGAGTGATCACCATGACTCAAAAGTTTGAAGCAGTAAACATAACTCCCAAGCATCTGCCCAAATGAATTCTTTAATCATTATACTTTGAGATCCTTGTTACCTAACTTGTGTTTATACATGAACATCCCCCATTTTCTCCTGTGCTCTCATCACACTTTCCTTCTTTAAATTTCCCAAACGACACTATGCTCCTTCTTTGTAGAAGGTATTTACATACATGTTGCCATCACATGAGAGTAGCCTTTTCCTTTCTTTTCTATTTAGCATCTTATTCATCTTTCAGATTTCATCTGAATCTTGAATTGTGTCTTTGGATGGTCAGGCTTGGCACATACACTCTTAAAGACAGATGAACTTCTCTTTCATAGTACTTATGATTATAATTACCATTTGATAATAATTTTGGTGATTGCCTGATTACAGTTTCATAGAAGACCATTGATTAGTCTTCTAATTGTTATGTATCTAGCACATGGCAAAGCCTGGTCCTTATTTGAAATTGCCAACATAGTTGTCATACATAGAATTATAATCTTGTTTGGAGTGCCAACACCCCCAAATAAAATGCTTGAATTGTCAGACTAAGCACGGTGATGTGACACAGTTCTGCTCAATGACATTCAGGTTTCCTTGAAAAATTACAATTTTCCCAATAAAGAGGTAGAACAGCAATATTGCTATTGTCTCTTCTGGTCTGAAATATGGATGGAAATTTTGAGGTACAGTATTTTGGTACCATGAGAAAACAGCATAATGATGAGAGCTAACATATTTCCAAGCTATCTAGGATGGTGGAGTAGAATGATGGCATTAAGAGTGTTGTTATGACTCACATAGACACAATAAACCTACACCAAAAACTGGCCCAGAAGTTCAGACTGATGATAGCACATACTTATTAAGAGAATAGAGAGATTGATTACTCACACATTGAATCTTTCTGAGAAGAGAAGGGCTGATATCCAAGCAGAATGACAAATGACTTGAATGAAGGGGATGAGTGGCACTAGTTCTATTGTGCCTAAGGCATAGAACCAGAGTGAGGGTTCCTATAATTTGAATTTACCTGCTGATGATAACATGGTTTGAACTTCCTCCACTGATAGAGTAGACACCAAAGCTCTCTTACCAGTTTGCACACATGTAACACAAAAGCGGAAAGGAAAGGTGGGACCTGGAAGCTGTCAGTAGTTATATATCAACCACTGACTATTTGTTGTATATGGCATGAGCACAACACCTGCATCCATGTATCTCTTTTCTTATTTTCACGCAAATGCAATCCTAACTTTTCATAAAGTGCTAAATAAATATATGTTAAGAGTAAATACTTGTTAATAATAAATATTTGATAAAGAACAAAGAAATGTATGAGAATTTACAAGGGATACAGAGGCTTAGAATTTCAGGTCTTAATTTTAATTTTACTTTTTTTTCTGGGTAAAAGGTCCTTTAACTTAGTCAATGTAACAAACAGCTAAAGATAGATTGGATAACTAAATCCATGCAATGGTACATGATCATCTCTAGATGCTAGAATTTGAAGCCAGACATTGAATCAAAACCAAAGTAGTTAGACTGGAACCATTGTGACTGAGGAAGAGAAAGGTTGACATGAAAATAGCCAAGTCAGTATAATTATGTGATAGGCCAGACAGGCCTAAATTTGATATTAACTCTACCCATATAGAAATGCCTTCCTTTTTTTCACATAAGTACAATTGGTTCCTAATAATATGGATTGATATAGATCATGGGAACCTTGTACACTCTTATCTGGAAGACCCTGTTGAGCATATCAGATACACAGAGCTTACACAGCGCCTCTACTTCTGTCACTTGTACATCTATACCTGCCACCCTACTGAGTGAACACTAATCCTGCACTAAGGTACCTTTCCGGCTTCAGAGAGTGATATCAATAAAGACAGGAACTATGTTTGCTTTATTTACTATTAAGTCCTCAGAACTCAGTAAAGTGTTTAATTTGTACAATGCTCAATACAGCTGTTCATCAATTAACAAAAAGAATTATGCTGAAATTTATAGGCAAACAAGAATCATGATTTGCACTTGGACCTTTTTTATTGTCTTATAGGAGGATTGACAAGTTCATCCACAGCTTATCAACTTGTATATAAGTCTAGTGAAAATGGTTCAAATATCAGACATATCTTGACTGCTTACTAACACTCAGCTTGGCTTACCATTTTTGGATACTTAAATAATAATGAAATAAAAAATGCCAAAAGCTTTCCAAAAACTTAGTCTTAGACTATCGAGGGCAGAGATTATGTTTTGTCCTATATATCTCAATATTTACTTAGACTGTTGGTAAATAAAGTTTATAATAACACCCCCAATTTATTAAGATGGAAAATGATGTGAATTCATTCAGCAAATGTTTATGGAGTGCTGCAATATATCAGACTTCATGAGAGACAAGGGAATTCAGTGGAACATACGATTTAGCCTTTGCATTTCAGAATCTCACATCAAGTGAGAAAGACTGGCACCTAGCTAATAGTCATACCCGAGAGTGAAGAATGCCATGGGACAAATGAGTACCAGCTGCCTGAGAGAGAAGGACAGCAGAGGCCAAGTACTGGGCATGAAGAAAAGGTAGGAATTCAGGAGCAGAGAACTCTTTTGAGACAATAATGATAGAAGACAGATTTAAATCTGTAGTAACTATGGCCTTGTGTTTCATGAGAAGTTCGGCCTTAAGACAATTCTGATCAAAGTTTTGGAGGAGAAATGATTGAGTAATAGCCTTAACCTAATCAGTGAATTAATCCCTGATGAGATTAACTGAGTGGTAACTGAAGGCAAGTGGGGTGTGACTGGAGAAAGTGGCTCATTGCGGGCATGGCTTTGGGATATATATTTTCTATCTGGAGAGCAGAGTCTCTCTCTCTGCTTCTGATCCATATATGAGCACTTCCCTCTGCCATACTCTTCCACCATGATGTTCAGCCTCACCTCAAGCCACGAGGAATGGAGCCTGTTGTCTATGGACTGAGAAATCTAAAACTGTGAGCCCCCAAATAAACTTTTCCTCCTCTACAATTGTGTGGTCAGAACTTCTAGTCAAAGAAGCACAACGAAAACACTCTTGCCTAGGTTGGTGTTTAAACTTGTGAACTCAGGCAATTGTCCCCCCACAGCTTCCCAAGAAATGTTTATTCTTTATATATTTGGGATATACATTGGAAACTTTTTGTTTTCATGGATCCACATGTTTTTAATAGTTCATCCTTAATTTGTTTAGGTAAATTACATTATATGGGTTGTAAAGTAATTTTTTAAAAAAATAAAATGATATTTAATGAAATAGAGAAGTAAATGAACACTCCTGCAAAACTGTCACCTTGCTACTCTAGACAACGCTCAAACATTCTGCCAGGAAAGCAAAGTTTACTGCTTATTGAAATTATCTTATAAACATTTGAAATATTCTTTTGGACTACCTGGAAAAGAGAAAAATTAACTTGTCTCAGCCTGCATTTGATGTTTAAAAATAATTGAACATCATTTGCACTAAAATCTAATGGATAATGTGGATAAACAAAATGGGTAATGTTATATTTGTTGATAAAATTAATAAAGCATGAAAACAAAATACAGTAAATGCTATCATTGCTAGCAATATCCACATACTATAAAACAGAATAGTACAGTAGTAAAATTTAGTTTCTTATATAGAAAGGACTCAATACAATTCATTTCTAAAAGATAATGTCACTGACATGAGTACATGACTTCCCCAAATGACAACTTCAAAGGGCAAACTTGCCTGCACACATTAAAAATGACTTAATGACATTAGTTTTTTCTTATAGAAGTGGTCCAGGCAACAGCTTCTAGCTACAAGAGTGGTTAAACAAATTTTTCAGAAGACAGAAGAAGACTAAAGAGGCTTTCAGTGTCTGTGTTCAACACTACACCTTACATGTGTGTAAATCTCCTCTAGGAAGACAACATCTTCCCCCACTTCTCCTATTAGTATTCATCCTCACATATTTCTCCCTTATCCTTCATTGAGCATAAGTCTAACCTGAATTCCTCTGATCCTCAACATCTGTGAAGACTTTTAGAGTCCACAAAAGCTAAGATATACTGCTCTTTGTTTAAGAAGTGTCCATAGACCTGCTTCTCTGTATGCCACTGTACAGTACTGAGTGTAGAGACTGCTATAAAATACTTCCACTGGTATTCCCTGTTCCCCTCATCTTTGGAGTGTACCCACATTTACAATATGAATTTTGTGAGCTGATTCTATACAATCTGATTTCATGTAGTGAAGGTCCTTGTAAGAGCAGGCAATGTTTGCTTGTAATATAGTGACCTCTCTGCTTCCAGAATGTCAGCGTACAGTCTGATACACTGGTATTCATGTACATATAGAAAAAGACCATTACAAACCTGCAGATGGAGAGTTATATTTTTGGGATTCACACAATACAGGATAATGGTCTGATTACCTGGAACCTGTGGTCTACTTACCAATGACAGAGTCCTTAAAGAACTGACTAGAAAAAGGAAATTCAGATGTAACAGTCATCAGAAGTTTTTAGTTGCTTCCTCTGAATTCCTTGAAGAACACAAACCCTATCATAAGCTGCATAAACTCATCAGTATGACTCAGGTCAGAGGAGAGATGATTACAATAGAAGCCAAAAGGAGTACTCTTTTCCTAATGGAACCATGTAGAACAAGAAGAAAGCAGAAGCCCACCCAGCTTGAGAGGCCACCAAATAAATACTGGCAATTCATGTTGTAACAGATATTAAAATCCACCTGCTCACTTGTCCAACTGCCAAAAGAGTGGGACAAATTACTAATGTTCATGAAATTTCTAAGTTTAAATGATACAGGACACAGAGACGGAGTATGATGGTCCATACATAAGTTTACTCAGCAAAAGTCTCATAATAAATTCCTAAGGCAAATTATACTCACATAAACTACAGAAATAAGTAATTCAGAGTACAGAACTCAATGATGCAGCATACGAGAAAATCATGCCAATTTAAAACTATATGGCTTTGGGTTTGATGATAAGTGATCATTTTGGGGGATCCTGGCAGACCCTTTAAGACAACACAAACTCAACTTGCAACAGGATAAAAGATGATCTTTTACAAGAGCCTCTCTGGGACTTAACTCATAATGGAGGAAGAAGTTCCACTCCAGGGCAGGGCCATAGGAAGGGATCATAAAAATGACGATAGTTAACATTTATTGATCACTTACTAAGTGCCAGGCACTTTGCCAAACACATAAGCATTATATCATGAAATCCCTCCAACAGCTGTGTAAATAAGCACTATTGTTATTTGAGTTTTACAGGTGAAGGAAGTGAGGTTTAAAGGCATTAGATAAATTGAACAAGGTTGCATAGCCAACGAATAACAGAACCAAGACTCAATACCAGCTGCCTGCCTCCAGAGCCCAAGATCAGATGTTGCCAAAGAAGCCCCCCCTCTGCCCCCAAGATTGATGGAAATGCATCAAGTCCATTAAACTCCTCTCTCACCGGACCAAAATTGTTAGGTGACAATTTCTCTTTCCTGCAACTGATACATTATTATCATCTTCCTCTATGGCTGTCTCTAGTACTTAACTTCAATTTGCTTTAATACTTACAATGAACTTAATAGGTACCATGTATAGAAACCTGATGGAAGCCAAGTCTCCTGGAAAAATCCTGATGAACAGAATCAAGGGGAGGAATGTGACAGAGAATACCACTGTTCTGCATATCTGCCTCTTCCTTGTAGGCCCTATTCACATTGGAAATGTGAAATCATATGTTTAGATTATATGAATGTTAGTTTAAAATGGTAATTTGTTTTTACGGATAAACGGCATGCAAAACTGAGTCTTGTCCATTTTTTATTCTGAGCTAATTGCAAGTGTGGCAAACCAATATTTTGGAAGACAATTCATGCTAGGGCAGTGATTCTCAAACTTGAGGGTCCCTCACAATCACCTGAAGGGTCTGTTAAAATACAGATTGATGGACCTTGACTGTAACCCAGAGCTTCTGAGTCAGGAGATCCGAGTTGTAGCTTGAAAATTCGCAAATCTAGTGAATTTAATCACCATTCTAATGAGTTCTCTTACTTTCCCTCATTTCTGAAGAATATCCAGTCACAATCCGGATCTTGTGACCTGACTTCCAGATGATCCAGTTTGCAGGGAAAAACAGGCCATGATGCTCATGCTGCTGGTCTTGGGATTACACTTCAAAAACTACTGCTCTAAAATGAAGATTTTCAATTTAAACTGTATATAAGAATTGCCTAGTATATATGTATATGTATGTATATGTGTGTATATATAGATATATATGTGATATAGCTGTACATATTTAATGGTAATACATGAAGCCTAACTGCAGACCAATTAAATCAGAATCACTGGAGCTGAAATTCAGACATTAGTATTGTTAACTCCCCCTTTCCCATCCTGCAGTGATTAATCTAATGTGTAGCCTGGAATGAGACCACAGAGAGTAAATTATTTTGTGTATCAGACACAGAGAATTGAGGGGTTTGTGTGTGAGAGGGTAAGATAGGTAAAACCAATATTTAAAATTTGATTCTGAAATATCTGTAAATGGAACCTATTGGAGGAATATGAGAATAATAAGGCCTGAATATCAAATAATTGTGAAATTTTTACATATCTTAATCATAAGATGATAGATAGTATAACAGTTCACTTGTTTATTCAAATAGTGGGTATTTGAATAAAAAATGCATTTCTCTTTTCTTGAATAGAAAATAGATTACAGAGAATGTGATAAGGAAACTGAGTTTTATCAGCTGAAACTAGAATAGTGTATCCTGTGTGTGTGTGTGTGTGTGTGTGTGTGTGTATAAGAGAGATTCAGTGAGACAGAAAGGAATTACATGCACATCTAAATGCCCAAAGTAAAACCGCTTAATGGCTCTGTATACCTATTATTACTTCTCCACTTCAGGAAAGTTTATGTTGTTAATGAAATTGATTTACTCTTATCAATTCCAGAAGTTTCACTTTGGTTTGATTCCTGCTTAGCAACACATTTGTTTCTCTTACATTTTTGATTTCTTAAACATTTTTTAACAACATCGTTGGTGTACATATGTATTAGTTCCCTAATTAAATAATTTATCATATGTCTTAAGGACTTGCAATAAGCATTTTCTTCCAAACTGGAACAAATAAATTCAGAAAAACCATTAAGGGCTCAAGGAATTTAAAAAATACGTACATATCCCCAAAACAGCTCTGGTGAGATGATCTCCCTTAAATTACCAAATGTTTGAATTAAACCCATTTTTCTTCTTTTCTTTTTTTTTAAATTTAAAAATTATTGACAGAAGTGGAACCTATATTCCACTATAGCCCTAGCACTATATTCTGGGCACTAAGGAAGTCAGAGTGGACAAGATAGGAACTATCTATTCTGTTGGAGGGGAAAAAAACTATTAGAAAGGTGATTAAATTCACTAGATATGCAAATTTTCAAGCTACAACACAGATCTATAATAAATATTAAATAAGTTGAAGTAAGAGAAAGTAACTGAGGATTTACTTCAGACTGAGTTGTCCAGGAAGACCCATTAAGGAGGGGACATTTATGCTCAGACCTGAGTGACAAGGAGTCAGTTTTGCTCAGGAAAAAGCATTAGAGGCAGAGGCATTAGAGTATCCTGAGATGGATGTGAGTTAGCTTCATTGGAGAAACAGAGAAAAGATATGGGCTAGAGTATAATGCAAGAGGAAAGAAGTGGTAGAAGGTATTTTGAAAACACAAAGCTTCCAGTGCCTGTTAGACACCAAAAGGAGGTGACAAGCAGGCAAATACTTTTCAAACTTAACATGCCCATGAGTCCTATGAGGACACTGATAAAATGGATAAAATGCAGATGCGAATGCAACAGGTCTGAGGTGGAGCTCAAGACCCTGAAATTCTTAAAATATCCCAGGATAATGATCCTTCTGGGCCTGGACCAAATGTTGAATAGTGAAAATGTATTTATGAATATTTGTGTATTTGTGAGTCTGTAGCATGAGCGAAAAGGAGAAAGCCAAAATTTTAAAAATGTAGAGAGAAGCAGCCAGAGAGGTAAAACATGGGGAGAGAAAGTAAAAAGTATTTGAAGCAGGTGGGAATGTGTCCCAGGTTGGGTGGCAAAGGTGGCTTAAGGTCAGATCAGTGTACTTAGATTTAGTACAGAACAGCCACTGGAAAACTTTTATAGAGTAAGTTAACTTCTAATGGTGCTCTGCTATGTTACTACCCATCCCCAAGTGATGGACTTCAGATTTTACTATTCTTCTGAGTCCTCACTCCACCCCCCTCTCTAATGCCTGAAGATCTCACTTCCTACCTCATTGGGGGAAAAATAGAGACCAATTAGCAGCATTAACTCCATTCATCTTAAAATATATTTATTTCAAATTAACAAAAAGAAAAAGTTCCAGTTTCCATCCCTTCCTCCCATCTCAGAGTGGTTAGAAATAGGATCCATTCTTGGAGTTGTTCCCTGAGGTTTTCTTTGCAGATCACCAGTGATTCCATTTGGTCTATACAGCAGGTCTATTCCTGTGGGAATGGGGTGTGTAATGAATCCTACTCACTGGACTCTGAGGGGGAGTTTGAAATAGGGTGGAGGACAAACTTCCTTGATTAAAAAGGACCCTGGAGAAGACAAAAGCCCTACAGCTGCTGAGCACTAGAATGTGAAGGCTGAGAGTACCCACAGCCTTGCACCCATGAGGAGCAAGGGTCTAAAGGTGACCCCATACCTTGAGGTTAGACAAGAAGGAAAATGGAGAGAAAATGTTAACTTGTAACACGATTGAACCATTGAGTTAAACAGTGGTGGAAAATCATTTTTTTTCCTGAATATTTGGCACATAAAAGTTTTATTGTGCTTAAGCCTAGTGAGTTTTCTGTTACTGGTGCACCCTATCACAGCAGAATCTATCCTCTGTTCAGCCATTCAAGTGTGAGGAAAAGATTTCTCACCTCTGCCCCTCTGTCTCTTTCTAATTCTCCCATTCTCCTTCCCTCACTCCATGCCTACATTCCCCCATCTCTGTCTCTCTTACTTTCCAGTCCCTTCCTCCCTATCTTTATATCTCTAAAACTATTCTTTTAACTCTTGGGACTGTCCCATACAAGTACAAAACCCATATCTTCAGTCCACAAAAGCAAAATGGTCATTGGCATATATAGCAGTCCTTCTCCTGTATATTTCTTCAATTCAGATTTCTGACTGGTTCCCAGTCCTTAGTTTTATTTCTTCATTACAATTGTGACAAAGATGATATCTGTGACTTATTTTCTCTGTGCTAAATAGTCTATGACTAATATTTGGAGTTAATCACTTAGAAGACACAGAATGTACATATGTAGAAATTAATAACCATATAAGTACAGTTAAAAGGACATTTATTAAATGTTGTAGTGATCATAATGAATAACATCACAATGGCATCTGAATTTTCCCAGAAAGTCATAGCCAGATTTCATTCATTTGCTTTGTGAATTTTAGGAATGCAGGATTCTAAAATTGTTATTTTTCAGAGAATGTAGTTTTAAAATGTTTGTCTATAATAGGTCATCAACACACACACATGATAAAAATGCATTACAGGTTCTAATACATAGAATGAATATTTTCTTGACTTAGGCATAGATTTTATAAAATATTTTGATTTGCATTTCAACAAAAGCTATAATTGCATTTTTATTCTTAAATCCTTTCCCTGAAACTAAATATGGTATTGATATATGAGCAGGTGAGTTATTTTGGTGGGTCTTGCAATGATTCCAAGGATTTCTGGTTAGCTGAGACATAACTTTGGGTGGATTCTGTCTGTAGGTTTCAGACAGCTTTATATGATTATCTGAGTTTTCTTCCAAAACCTGAAAAAAAATCTCATTAAGCTAGAAAAGAATTTGGGGTAAAGAAAGGGATACCAGTATCTAAAACATAAACTTTCATGTTGCAAATATGATTAGGTAGCATCAGATAGTAATGGAAATGAATCTGCAGGCTGATATGAGTGTTGTGTAACTGTGTGCTAGACTGAACCTAGAATTTCTATTTGCTCTGTTTCTTGAACAGTCCATGATTTTAGTTCAAAACAGCAACATTTCCCCGTCTCAGTTTCTATATGCAGTTTGTATCAAAAGGTACTTTTTCAAATATCTCAAAACTAAGAACTCGGCAGCTTTGAGAAAGAGAGGAAAAGCCAGTTTCCCTGCTGTGCACACTTGGTAAAGATACCTTTTTGCTCCTGTAGTGTGCAAGGGTACATACTTCATGGAGAGAGATGCACAACGGAGATATAACTGAAGCAGATCCATAACCAGTTGCCATTTTGCATGCTGCTCACACTATCTCACACCCTACCTGAACCCCAAAGAGAACTGCTTTCAGTACTCTGCAAAACGAGTGTGCTGTTACAGCCCCTGCTCCAAAACAGTGTCACGAGCTGGTAGGTTGGCCTCTTCCATAGGAATTTAGTTTGGTTTTGTCAATTATCAATGCTGACTTTCTGATACTTTTCTTACCCTGTATCTTTAAAGATGACTTATTTGCAATCCATAATTATTTTCTTAAATCTATTTTTATTTCAATGGTTTTAATGAATATATTCCAAAAAGTCCATAAAGCTCACTTTCATATTTCAATTTATATTAAAATTTATTCAAAGATAAGATCACCAGTATTATTGGGAAAGTCTATATAAGTAATAGAACTGACATTCCAGATCCACATGTAAGAACACCATCCCTGTATTATTTGCATAGGTTATAGCAATGTTTTTCTAAATACCTTTCCCTGCTTCCCTTTCTTTTAGTCTTTAATATAGTAAATTTGTCTCTCTGGCAATGTTGTTTAGTACAAAAGACAAAATTTATCCCATTTCAACTTTAAAATAATCATTTTAAAAGGTGAACCAAAAAAATGATCTGATAGAGTCAAGGTACCCTGAATTAACATAAACCAACATATTTCATGAACTAAAAATCATCTTAATATCCTTGGGATCTCAGTGATATTTCCTTGGGCAATTTGGAAGTGAACTAAAATTAAGGAGTTGGATTATGGTACCTGCATCTATGTGTTCTCATAACTGAAAACTTAAACATCTAAACAAAAGTCATACTTTATGATTTCTCAATAGTTTAGTAACACCATGTTTTTTTTTTCTTTTTTTCCATAGCTGATGAAAGGTAAAGTATGGTAAACTGGATGCGTGTAACAAACATGGGTGGCTATAATGCATTTCCAGGATATGGCGTCTTGCCATTGACCACAGTCTCTTGGAACCAGATAAAGTCACTGAAATAGTTAACAGATGTTAGCCTTACTTGAAATATAAAAGTTCTATTGCTAAAATTATGCAGGGTCAGATGGAGATTTGGCTCTTTATCCATAACTTAACTGACTTGGCAAATGGAAAGTTGATATCCAGAGGCATAACACATAATATCAAGGCCACACACTCTGCACACTATGCGGGAGCTCATAAACTACTGACAATGTGTATACTGTGCTAAGCTAGCATGATTAAGTATTAACACAGTACGTGACACTTAGGGAAATCTGAGGTCAATATTCACGTCTACTAAATTAAAAAGTCATCTCTACAAGAGCAAAAGATGAGACATTTTTTTTTCCTCCAAGTTCAAAAGGATGTCTACAAGTTTCATTACTCATCCTCCAATTATGATTTACCTGATGACTGGTATTGCTTACTATTGACGTCATAGTCTATTCAGTAATAATGTTTTTAAAAAGTTGTTCCTCTTTCTCCACCTTTGCCTATTACATTTCAAAATGAGTTGGCACTAATGATTTTCAGATGAATGTATGCTGCTGAAATGGATCTTCTTGATCTTAAGTCACAAATCCACTGATGTCAAGCACTGAAGGAGGCTTGTGCTACTTTAGAGTTTGTATTTTTATGCACAGCTTTGCATATAAAGTCACCAGCTTCCATTACTTTGTAGAGATCCACACCCTAGTGAGGAAAAGAAGAGACAGCAGAGGGAATGGGGCATTAGAAAGAAAAAAGACAAAACAGATCCCTTTAAATTTTATTAGTAATTAAATAACTATTTAAAATTTATAAACACTGTATTATTTTATTGACTTGGGGGCAACATTTGTTTTCATGAATCATGTAGTCAATATTTAAGGTTGTTCTCCGTTATTGAGACATAGAATCTTACCCTCATATAATAATATAGGCTAGGCATGCCTGAATAACTCAGTGTAATTCAGGAGAATATCAGATTTATAGGAAGGACAATAATGGAATTAGAAAAGAGTTCACAAAATATCAGTAATAGAAATAAAAATGATAATGTCTTGGAGAAAGTTGTATATGAGATTTGAATTTGGAAAAAAATAATCTCTTTAATATATAAGAAACAAATTTGATAAAGCCATTTGGATTACAGGAAAGATGAATGTAGCTTTTTAATTCATTATTACCCATATGATGGTAAAGGGGTTAGTTGTAAGTTAGATAAAGTGAGGAAGTATTTAGTACACATCTGGAACTTCTTTGCCTGAGAGTGTGTACTGTCTGAAAATATAAAGAAGATCAGCAAAAGCTTGGGTAAATCCCTGGATGACAGACACGGTTGGGTATGAAGTCCAAGTTCAGGGCATACTCCTTATCTCTGGGCCTTGAAGAAGCAAAAGGTCACCATCAAAGTCTGCACCCAGAACTCTTCTGTCCTAGGAAGGGTCACAGCATTAAGTGGCTCAGCCACAGACTGGCCCTTGTGTAGCATTTTGTAAGCTTTTGTGTCCTCCCTTAACATGGACTAGACACAGTGAGGGCTTACAATTAAACATGTCCAGTCTTCCTTGCTCTTAAGGAGTAGTTTTAATCTTTATAGAAGTCTGAATTTTCTAAAACAGACAAGTGTAAATATTCATAAGGGTTTTCATAATAATGATCATCATTTTAGAAAATGGAGACTTTTTAAACACTTCTCTCTGAAATATTTAAAGCACCGTTTTCTTTGTAGTTTACTTCTCTTTTTCAAGAATTATCAAGAAAAACAGTTTGTAAAATAACACATTTAAGTGACTGTCATTATTTTTCTTTTATTGTAGAGCTGTTTTCAGGGTAGTCGTTTTCAGGAGTGAATTTGCTTTGGTATGAGAAATTTGGTTTTGTCATAGTAATGACTTCAAACAGTATTCATTAGGCACATTTTAGGTTAATCCAGTAATATTTAAATTTTGTAAAACTATCTTCATGTGTCTTTCATTTCTGAATGATATTCCACCAGGGTTCATAGGAAGATTTTGGTCATTAATGTTCCTATTTGCTTTCTAAGGATTCCATTTATAACTATTAACTATGGAATTCATTGATGTCATTCCAAAGAAGAATTTAATCTTGTTCCTTCTCTACCATTTTATTTGATTCACAAATATCCTCATGACACAACACAGCATTTATTCTTAAATCATTTATCAGGTGCCTAAACGTGTGTCATGCACTATGATTTGTTCTGGGGTTTTCAGAATCTGACATGGAATGTGGTTTCTGTCTTTAGGGAACTTCTGCTCCCTGATATAGAACCATAAGGAGAAAAATGTGTACTATCGTTTGAGCCATGAAGATATGCTCAGGTGCTTATGAAGACAGAAGTGTGGAGCAACCAACTCATGAGGAAAAGGAATGGAGATAATGTGCCAGGGAAGGGTGCTAGGAGGGTTAAATCCTGATTTGGGTTTTATATGGAGAAAATGAGTCTTTGAGAGGAAGGAGGATATGTGGGGCACTACAGACAGAGAGAAAAGCAACATAAGATATCTAAAAAATAGCAGGGTACATATGGAGGACAGTGGACAAGCTTATCATGATGCTTATTGAGAAAAGCTAAAACATGACTTTGGAACTGAAAAAAAAAAGTATAAATAGGCTGGATTATATGATAGAGCACAGTCTTGGTTTTTGAGGAAATAAGAATCCACTGATGGGTGTTCAAAGTACATCGTGGCATATTCACACTTGTATTTTAAGATAAAATGTTCTGATGACAACATGGAGGATAAATTACAAGGCAAGTCAGAAGCCATCATCAATGTAGGAGATCACTATTCAGGAAAGAAATAAGAGCCTACCCACATGTAGTCATGACAAGGACAGTAAGGAAGGTATAAACAGCCAAACTTAAAAGTCAAACTAGTGGTGCTTGGCAAATGATTGAGCCTGTGATTCATGGTGAGATTAGATTCTACAGAGAGCCTTGCCTTATGAGCTTGGACAACAGTTAAACAGTGGCTGCCACTCAATGCTATAATCCTTCTTAAAATTCTTAGAACCAGAGCGACTTATTTGCATTTGGACCCCACAGTTACATAACAGGACCTGACACATACTAAGCATCACTGAGTTTGATTCAGGATCTTTTTCTCTACAGCTTCTGTCATAGCCTTCTGATAGAAAGGATTAAGCTGGTTAGTAAATGAAATTGTACTTATTCCTAACCACAAAACATAAGCAATAGCTTTTGGTGTTTGTAGAAAACAGCTGTTGGAATTTGATAGTTTTTGGACTTTTATTATGTCACAGGCATTGAGTATGAAGCAGCTACAATAATTGCTATCTGCCTGTGCAGGATGTTGAACAGGTAAGCAGAGTCATGATACAGCCTTGTGTGGTGTGTTCCAAGGTGAAGATACAGAGGGTAGCAAGGAAGGACTAAGGAGAGGAGATTTCATCTCTTGGCCTAGGAGATGGTCATGGAGATGTTGGGAGAATACTTTCAGGATGAAGGTACCTTGCTTTCCAGCTGAAATGGAATATGTGTCATAAGGCTATTCCAAGGGATGATAAATCATAAGGGGTGGAGGTGAGAAGCAGAATGTGGACAATAAGCAAGTTTGGTGCTGCAGGAACATTCATGTAATTAGGGTGAAAAAGAAGACAGACAGGAGGGGAGGGGGAAAAATCTATTTAGTAATACAGTCCATGCTTTGCCATCTCAGAAAACAGTTTGGATTTGTATTCAATTGTGCATAGATTTTTTTTTTTTTGCCTTTTATATTCTTTCTTTTTAAAGACTGCCTTACAGATTTACAGATTGTTATCAAGTATGTGGCAAAAAAGGCATCGATTTTGGTGGATGTTACCACACAGCATGTGCCTTTTCAGGTGCTACTTGGAAAGGGACCATTCTTGCCATCAATGTCTCACATGCTAAATATTTCCAAGCTCCATTCCCTTACTGATCATTTGATCATTTGACCCTCACTGGGTTTTTTTTCAGAAGCCCTCGTTGTCACTGTGAGACCATCTAGATCTCAGTTTCCTCCAAGGAAAGTATCCATACAAAACACGAAACTGCAAAATTCAACAATCATAACAGTAAAAGACACAGACTCTCACAAAGTGTGTAAAGTCATATCAGATCATACATGGAAAATTACTTTGGAGTTTATAAAACACTATAAAATGTGAAACAGTAGCACTATTGATGATTGGGCTATAGTGATAGTTATTTTATGAAACTGCTGGGGAAAAGAAAAGAACTCTATTATATTTTCCCACTGTGCATTTTAGCAAATAACAAATATGTAGTAAAACTTTGACCTCAACATTGCTTCCCAAATCTGAGAAGCATTTCAATTTGGAACTGGAAGTAACACGTGAGTATTGAAATATTGTTAAAGCAACTTACTGTATTGAGCCCCAGGCCATTAAGCATATATATCAAATCCTCAGTGGCTACATTCCCGGAAGCACCTTTTGCATAAGGGCAGCCACCTAATCCTGACACTGCGGAGTCCACCACGTTAATTCCCATCTGGAAAATAAACCAAAACACCTAAGGCTTCTGTGTGTAAATAGTTTCATTTCTATTCAACCTTGGCAAACAGCAAATAAACAACATTGAAGCATTTTATCCAAACATATTCACTTATCCACCTGCTGCTAGAACAGTCCCTGGGGTGTGCTTTTCTTTTCTGACTCATCTTGTCTCTTAGACCAAAAGAAAGTCTGCTAAGGATCTCCAGAATTAAAAATCCTTTCAACAGAAATTAAAGTGGTATTATTTTTTATAATAGCCCAACTATAAATAGTAGAGCTTTATGAATTGAAGGTTAATTCACTACCAGTTTTATATATTCTACAAATTTCTATCTTTATCATAAAAGCATTGCATAAACAACATTCAATAATTCCAACATCACAACTCAAAATCAAGGTATCTGAGAAGACCTGTAAGTGTGTGACAGAGCAGACATGGTGTTTGCAACAGGATTTTGAGGTTTTGTCACCCTTTCAGTTTGTGCAATTCTTACTGAAATATTATTCTGTAAGCAAAACTCTGCTCCTTTGGGAGAAGATAAGCAATATTTAAGAGGCAACACACACCACTAACAATAACACCAGCTCATTTATTGAGTTCTTACCTAGTGCTGAATATTAATCTTAACACCATATGTATCTTAGCTCTGCATTGTCAGAAAGTCTCATGAAGAAGAAGATATTTTGACTTTGTGTGTGTATGTGTTCCTGGGAATTGAACCCAAGTGTGCTTTAGCACTGAGCTACACCCCAGCCCATTTTTATTGTATTTTTGAGACAGAGTCTTGCTAAGTTGCCCAGGCTGTCCTAGAATTTGAGGTCCTCCTACCTCAGCCACCCAAGTAACTAGGATTCAGGCAAGTGCTGCCATGCCCAATTTCAGAAGAAACTTTTGGATTACCAACCAAAAAACACAGAAAAACACGTATAACAGGTACAGAGGGATTAAACAGTTGGCCCAAGGTCACTTTCTGCCAGGTGATGTACTCTGTCTGCAGAGAACTCTTACTCTGCCTTGAGTCATAGCCACTGGAAACATGCAAGGTAGTACCTGATTGTATGCTTGGGGACATAGAAGTGAAGATCTATGTGCTGGAGACACTGGAAGATGAGCACATACAGAAGGCCCTGGAGATCAAATACTAATGACATGTGAAGAAGCAGGGCATGTATGTCATTTCTCTTGAAAGGTGATGATTTGATGGTCAGAAGTTACAGAAAGGAGTGACCTAATTCTTCACTCCTGAGCACTGTAGAAAAAGTAACATGACTTCATCTAAAATAAGAAGCTCCTTGAAGCAAAACTCTTGGCCAGCTGCCTCTTAAGTGGTTCTTAATCACAGAATTTGAATCACATATTGCTGCTACATCCTCAGAGTTTCTGATTCAGGAGATCTTGGTTGGCACCTGGAAATTTTAATTTTTCAGAAGAAATATTCCAGCAACTGCTGATCCTCATTTCTTTTCTCCTCTCCCCTCCCTCCCTCCCTTCCTTCCTTCCTTCCTTCCTTCCTTCCTTCCTTCCTTCCTCCATTTCTTTACCTTTATTTTAAAAATAAACTTTATATTTTTGGACACTTTTAGATCTTCAGAATACATGTGAAGACAGTACAGAAAATTATCATGTACTACTCACTCAGTTTCCTCCACTTTTACCATCTGTTAAAGAAAGCATTATGCAAGGATACTTGTTAAAGCCCAATGAGGAAGACTTCATTAAGCGTCATTGTGATAGCTACAGGATCCCTGCAATAGAGTTTTAGTGTGGGAGAGAGACACTGGGACCAACTCCAAATACAGCATGCACAAGTGGGAATTTATAGCTAAAGAGCAGGGAGAGGGGTCAATGAATGGAAAATTACTAAGAGGAAACAATAGGGGCAAAGGGGATTCTAACTAAACCAATCTAACAGGCTTTTTCTGAAAATAGGCAGAGTGATCAGTCATCAGGTGGGGGATGGTAGAAGATGAGAGACTTGATCAGATACAGAGGGTGATCAGATGTCAAGGGTTGGGGTTCTTGCTACACTGATTTATCAAGGATTGCTAAAATTGGATTTTTGGAGCAATTACCCAGATGAACCTAGAAGAAAATTCAGAAATCTGACTAAAGTTTGGATACACAAAGAATCTGCCTAATTTTATATTATTATGGTATATTTGTCACAACCATTAAACAGATACAGAAATGTTATTATTAACATAAAGTAGATACATTATTCATATTTCTTTAGACATTTTAAAAGGAATTTCTAAGGCTGGGGTATGGCTCAGTAGTAGAGTGCTTGCCTAGTATGTGTAAGACCCTGGGTTTAATCCCCAGCCTCTCAAAAACAAAACAAAAAATTTTTTAAGATATTTTTTAGCCAGTGTCTTTTTCTATTCCAAATGCTTTTCAGGACACCACATTACATTAGTGGCCATATCTTCTCAGGCTCTGACTATTTTGAGTAGTACTAGAATATATTTTATACAGTGTGCTTCAATTTGGGTTACCTGATTTTATTTATTTATTTCTCATTGCTAGACTGGAGATATAGAACCCTGGAGTGAAGACCACAGAGGTGAAGTATTATTCCCAAACATCATATCAAGGGTACATACTGTCGCCATGAGTAATGACTGCTAATATTAACCCTGATAACCTGACAGAGGTGACATTTGCCAAGTATCTACACTGCAAAGTCTCTCTCTCTCTCTCTCTCTCTCTCTCTCTCTCTCTCTCCCTTTTCATATTATACTCTTTGAAGAAAAAATAGTCACTGTGTGCAGTTTGCCCTTAAAGAATAAAGAATATCTGCATAAATTATTTGGAATTCTTCTAAATGAGAGATTTGTCTATTTTGCCTCATTTATTTACTTATTTATTTGAACATTCATTTGTATTAATAAGGGCTCATAGACACATAGATACTTATTTTGCACTTTGGGTTACAATCCATTAGTGTATGTTTTACTGTTGTAGGGGACAGACGAGGCAAGGCACCAAAGATAACAGGAAACAGTTTTATTTGGCTGCAGCAGGTTCAGAGGGCACAGCTTTTGCTGTAATCAACCAATCCCCTGAACCCCGAGTTTAGGTAGTTTCAGAATTTTATACCCAGCACATAAGAGGAGGAGCTCAGAAGTTCACAGTCTGCAGAAGTTCACACAAAAGCAGCTTTTTCTTTCACTGTTCTGGGCAAGTTAACCCTTCAAGGACAACATCTGAGAAGTGGAGAGCTTCTTCTCCCCTTTCTTTCCTCCCATTGCCCGCTGTTACCAGGGAGCCCAATTGGTAACTTCTCCTATCTTAGAAATGTAGACATCTCTGTAAAGCTCCAGCTCAAGGCTAGAGTCCTTGTTTACACATTTCTACAAACAACTATACTGGATAAATGTTTGTGAAAAACTAGTAAGGGGGTGTCCAGCACCTGGCATGCTGATTTCTTCCTGGCCAGTGGCCAAGTAAAACAGGGCAACACGAAAATAGGAAGTTTATCTACATTGAACTCTTTTGTACAGACTCTTGTTGATAGTGCTAAAATCAGCCATGGTGAAGATTTCTGGAGAAACCCAGTGGAGGAGGGGTGCCACTACATTACAATATAGACATGTTCCACATTTGGCCATTGGGAGCTCTCTCAATTGGCTCCTGTGTCCCTTTGGCATTCAAACACACTTTTTGAACCACTTTTCTAGTTTTCCTTAAAAGATTTAACAGGATGTTCACCAAGGCTCTTGAGGGTAGAACTACAGTTCAATCGGTCCTGGTATTATTGGGACCTAGGACAAGTTTACAAAAGATTGGTAGACCATTTTTGTACCTTCATTTTTCTCATTATATTTCTCAATATGGGAAAACCTCAATAATTCTTTCCATTCCCCATAACCTTTCTCAAATAATGATCTGACAAGATCAATTATATGCAGGTTGTAATAACAAATTAGCTAATAGACTGGCCTACATAGAGTAATTTACATTTGATATGAAACAAAATAGTAAAAATAAAGAATTACACTATAGTGCCTGGCGCATGCCTGTAATCCCAAACGCTCAGTGGGCTGAGGAAGGAGGATAGAGAGTTCAAAGCCAGCCTCAGCAAAAGCGAGGCACTAAGCAACTTAGTGAAACCCTGTCTCCAAATAAAATACAAAATAGGTATGGGGATATGGCTCAGTGGTGGAGTGACTCTGAGTTCGATCCCTGGTAATTCCTGCCCCCCCAAAAAGAATTACACTCTAGAAGTAAAATTTGTGATATTATCTAGTAGTTGGAAAAGTATTGAGAAGTTGCTCCATCTGGGGGAGTCTGCCATGACATTTAATAATCAGGGCTTTCTTTTCTTTTCTTTTTTTTTTTTTACATGTAGGTTAAAACTGATCTATTGAATAGAATTGAATTTATTATCAAAGACATAAAAATTTCAGTAGTTCTCAATCCTGTCTACCTATTAGAATTACCTATGGCTCTTTAAAACTACCAATGGCAAAGCTTCTCCCCAAAGTAATTAAATCAGAATCTCTGTCTGTGTATGGGGCCAGGTACTAGCATTTCTTTAAAATTGTGCCTGATGATCTGTAGCTAAATTCTCTGGGGCAGAGGTTCTTATCTGTATCACCCTTTGATAGTCTCAGACATGAGTCAGCCTGAAGAAGTCAACCATGGCCTTCCATTTGTCCAGAACTGCCATCTTCCAGAAATTTGCCAAAACAATGAGCACAAAGGGAAAGAGGTGAGGCACCCAATACTTTGTTCTCTAGGACTTTCAGAAAACATGGAGTTGTTCCCTTGGCCACATATGTGAACATCTGCAAGAAGGCTGTTATTGTAGACATCAAGGGAATGAATGCTGTTCAAAAATGAACCACACACAAATGTTTCCTGGGCAAAACTGGCAGTCTAAAATCTTATCCAGCATGCAGTTGGCACTGTTGTAAATAAACAAAGACAAGATTCCTGCCAAGAGAATTAACATGGCTATTGAGCACATGGAGCACTCTAAGAGCCCAAACAGCTTCCTGAAACACATGAAAGAAAACAATCAGAAAAAGAAGGAAGTGAAAGAAAAAGCTATCTGGGCTCAACAGAGTTCAGCCTGCTCCACCCAGCGAAGCACATTCTGTGAGACTCAATGGAGGGAGCCTGAGCTCCTAGAACCTACTCCCTATTAATCCATGGCATAGTGGGTACAAAAAAATAAAAGACCCCTGGACTGTGAAACAAAGCAAAAGACATTAACCATGGCCAGTCAACATTTCAAAGAGGTTTTTTTGTCTGTTTTTATTTGTTTTTTTGAGTACCAAGGATTGAACTCAGGGGCACTCAACCACTGAACCACATCCCCAGCCCTATTTTGTATTTTCTTTAGAGACAGGGTCTCACTGAGTCGCTTAGTGCTTCGCCATTGCTGAGACTGGCTTTGAACTCTCTATCCTCCTTCCTCAGCCTCCTGAGCCACTGGGATTACAGGCATGCACCACCGCACCTGGCTCAAAGAGTTTATGAAAGCAGACCCTTAGATAGCAAAAGTCTGAGGAACTAGCATAATAGGTGAAAGATAGCTTCAGCCCACCAAGTGATGATTGACTCCTGGGACCTGGAATCCATGCATCATATCCATTTTCTCACTGCTGAGGATCAACACCCTGCAACTAACTATAGGAGACCCAGAAGGAAAATTGCTTTCCTTGTCAAAAAAGCATGTTTTTTTTTATTCTCAGTTGACCTTTGGGGAAACAATGAAAAGCAAAAATCACTGTCCTATTTTGTAAATAAAGGCCCCAGTGACCTGTTGTTTGGGCAAAGGTGAAAGATTAATTCACAATAAAGCAACCAGTGTCACAACAGAGAAAAGAGTAAACAGAGAATAGGGAAAACAGATCACCTTGGAGGCCAAGCCAACATGCTGAGTCTCACAGGAAGTCAGAGAGGGTGAGTGAGAACTACAACACTGTGATGCCTTATGTTTCCAGACTGAAAAAAATGAAAAAAGAACTTTGGCCGTGAAATAGGATAGCATAGACAACTACACATGAAACAACGCGTGGCTTCAATGGCAAACACAAATCCCACAAAGAAAATCTTGCATGAAAGAAGATGAGCACCAAAAAACAATATTAAATGATTCCATTTAGATAAAGTCCTAAAATAGCACTGATCAAGGTGGCAAGAAGTGAGGATAACAGCCATCTTCTGCAGTTTGGATCAAGGAGAGGTTCTGGGCTGTGGGGTCCCTTCCTTTCCTTGAATCACATTCCCTGAGCTTATCATCTGCATGCTTTTGTGATATGTGTGTTATACTTCAATAAATATTTTTTTAAAAGGACAACGTTGTTGGAACTGAAGGGAAACTGTCAAACTTAAACTAGTAGAAATGTAAATTAGAGTCTTTTATGGTGAGCAATTAACTAGTATTGTCAATATTGATTGTTCCAGAAATCCCCTATGAAAAAAGACCTTTCTATGAATATTTAATAAATCCTAGTTAAATAATTAATAAGAAATAAATATATATGGATGAGAATATGTATGCTGACAATGATAACCCACATTTATTCATACATCTGTGTATAGACTCATTGCAGTTATGTTTTTTTTAAGAAGGGAAATTTGAAAACAATCCAAATGTCTCACAATGGGGAGTAATTTAAATTAATTTCAATGTATCTATAAATTGGAATGATTGATGCTACAAAAATAGATAATTAAGGGAAATAAATAGGTTAAAGGATTTTATAATAGTATACTCATTATACTATTTTCTAAAAAGTGAAGGATTTAGATAACATACACCAAAATGTTAACACTGGAAATGTTAACACATGGGTAGAGTGTTATAGCTAATTTATTTTATTACAATTCTATTCATGTGTTTTTTCCAATGCCCTTATTATGAATATTCATTACATATATAAGTAGACAATGAAAAAGAAAGTTTTCTGCAAACTTTAGCTCGTGCCCGTGCAGTATAATAGCAAATAAATGAGATGATTGTCTACAAATCAAAGACTCCAAATTTCTCAGTGAATATAATAGTTCTGCAGCTAATTGATCTTTCTAGGACCTAAGATTGCGGGGGTCACTCTACAGACATGATCTGGAGAAGAGATTAACTGGAAAGTACTCTTTCCCTCTTCTCCCATGTCACCTTAGCCCTAGACACAGATCTTTCCCAGTAAGCTCTACTCACAAATTAACTGAATCAATACTAAGAGCAATACATGGATTTAAGGTTTATCCAATTTTAAAGACAGTTTATTAAAAAACCTGAATGTATTACCTTTGAAGAGGAATATTATGATATCAGTTCCCTGAAATGAACAAATTATATTCCATGCATATATGATTATGTCAAAATAAATCCTGCTATTATATATAACTAAAATGCACTTATAAATCATTTTAAATAGTTTAATGTTTATTACCTTAATTTAAACAACAAAAAATGATATTAGTTTCCCCTAAAGTCTTTTTGAAACAAAATTACCGTACTTTAAAGTATTTAATTTTATACAATATCCCCTAAATTCTTTCCTCTATGAAATAGTGAATCCTCTTCCTAGAAATAAAGATTTCAATGGATAATATTATCTATATACTAAATAATATGCCCTTTACATAGCCCCAAAATGGAAAAACCAGTGTTCACTAACTAATGAATTGATAAAGAAAATATGGTACATATATACGTAAGAGGATAATTTTCATCAAAAAGAAAATAAAAAAGAAAGAAAGAAAAAACCCTATTATTTGTGACTAAATGGATGGAACTGGAGATCATCATGTTAAACAAAATAAGCCAGACCCAGAAGACAAGTACTGCATGATTTCACTCATATTTGGAATCTGAAAAAGTTGATGCTATAGAAGATAAGAGTGGAGTGGTGGTCACCAGAGGCTGGAGGGCAGGGGAAGGGGTATGGGGAAAGGCTGGCAGGGTACTAAGTTGTACTAAATGGCAGTAAGAAGTTCTAGTGAGCTATTGCACAATAGAGTAACAATAGATAATGAAACTGTACTATATATTTCAAGAATCTGGAAGAAAGGGTTTCGTATGTTTTTACCATAAATAAAAGATAAATGTTTGAGGAAATAGATATGTTTCACTGATTTAAACATCACACAACATACACATGAATTAAAACATCACAAGTTAACCCGTAAATATGTATAATTTTTATGGTTTTGTGTACCAGTTAAAAAGAGATTTAAAATATAAATTATGTGCTCTTATTTCTGACTAAACTGATTTGTAAATTTCTACTCATTGCTATACAAGAAAATTTAGTTTTACTATGGAAATTGTCTTCAGATCAATTTCGTTGTCCCATTGAAAACAATCTGTAATATCATTGTGAACAGACTTGGAATAAAAACATTATTTCTTTTCATCGATCATTTTGTTTTAAATAGAGGAAACATTTTAATATTTTACCACTGAAATCATATCATCCTTTATTTGAAAATAATAAATGGGTCACTTAGCTCATTTTATCATGAAGGATATTGTTGGCATTAAAGGATTACTTTTAAGAAATGTTCCCTTTTCCTTTTCTCCAAACACAAAGCACTGTCTTCCGACTTCAGACTCAGGTTCCTGTTGTGTGTGCACGTGTGCATGCTAAGTACATAGTAGACGGGATTTTTGTTGTTGTTTTTGTTGTTTTTAAAGAAAAATGCATTTTAGATGAATACCCACCAGGTGGCAATGTAGCACCAAAATCTACCAAGTTAAAGTCGCATGTTTGCAACCAGATTATGTTCCAGCCCAAGAAAATACCAAACACATGAATAAATAGTTTCATACTTACCAAATAAATACTTTTATTCTATTTCAAATAAGGATACTAATGGTGAAGAACACATGAAACTATAAAATATCCAGTATATTTTTGCTTGTTTTTCCTCTGGGCTTAACATGTTTATTAAGCATATTCTATGCACCAGGATCGTTGAATATACACAAAACTCTGTAGTTCATGAAACCTAATGTTAGAATATAAAACAATTACATATTTCAACATAATTAGATTAAATTTATTACATCAATTATTTCTCACTGGTAAGTAGCCTGTTATTAACAAATGAGTAGGGCTGAAAAAACAAAAGCAAAAATTGAGGAATTTGAAGTCTCCTTGACTCCCACTGTTCTCAAAATTGCAATTTGTGCTATTAACCCATGGCCTCAGGATATGATAAACCTGGTGACTTGGGTTATGCCTTTTGTCTGCTTGAGCTCCACAAATAATGTGCTTGGACTTAAGGGTTGAGTAAAATAGATAAAATAGTAGTGGCCGCTTCTGGAAAAAGCAAATTGACTGTTATCAAGGGCATATGGTTCCTATACTACAATCTTAGGTGAGTTCTGAAAAGTGTTAATTTTGTATGAGCCTCAGGTACCTGGATCATGCTGAAAAGTAAACTAAAAGAGAAGTGATGACTTGTCTTTTTGTTGGTCCTATTAAGAACTTATTCCCCAAGCAAAACTGATAAACACAAGAAGAAAAATAGAAAAGAAATCATTTTGCAAAATTTAGAATCTTCTATACGTTCTTGTTTACAGATTATTTAATGAAACCTAAACTCTTAGGTATTGAGGTTATAAAAGTATCAAAGAACATGTAGCATTTGAATAATGTTAATTTGTTTTGAAAAAGTTGTCTATTTATTTTATCCTAAAATTTTCTTTAAAAATCTGTAATGTTAGATTTAATTTAAAATAGCAAGAAAATTCCCAATGGTGGAATTATTCATTTGGGGGTTAAAGTTAATCATTTTTTCAGTATGTTTCCTTTTCTACTTAGTCTTTAAAGCCGGTGTTTCCTCTAAAAAAGGAATAGCATTACCCATACGTGGGGCATTAGTCTTCAGTGGCCAGGACAGATGGACACCTTTTACAATAAGCACAGATCCTGCCTAGAGATGCTTCTAACCAGTACCCTAAATCATTATTATACCCTGAGCAATGGTAACCCCAAGAGAAAAAGTCTTTGTGTTATTTAAGTGTATTGAGAACATATCATGCTATGGGAGCCATTGACAATGACCAGTTAGCATGTATAAATAATGCCCAGAATTTTAAAACTGAAGTATATATCAAAATTGGTAAACAATTAAGTAAACATGGGTTAATAGCACAAATTGCAATTAAGCAAACAATTACACACACACACATACACAACACACATACACAAAGACAGAGGTACAAAGACACACACATACTATTTTATTCAGGAATAAGATAACATAAAGCATTATTAATGTTTTTCTATAACATGTTTGTCCTTTGGAAAAAGGTTTTACTAAATACTTGAATCCTCCTGGCCTCACAAAAGAGATTATTTTCTTCCTTTTTTTTTTTTTTTTTTTTTTTGGTACCAGAGATTAAACCCAGGAGCACTTAACCACTGAGCCACATCCCTAGCACTTTTTATTTTTTTATTTTGAGACAGGGTCTCACTAAGTTGTTTAGGGCCTCATTAAGTGCTAAGGCTGGCTTCAAACTCATGATCCCCTGCCATGGGCTCCTGAGCCTCAGTGGATTACACTACCCCTGGATTTTCTTACTTTCTTTTGAAGCATTCATATTTAAATAGTAAACACAGTGTGTGTGTGTATAGAAGGGATAAGAAATGAAAAGAATATACCAGAAGAAAATTCCCAATTTCATTTAAGACTAAGAAAATAATAAATGGTATTAACAAATGTTTAGCAAACGCTTATTTTGTCACAGTCATTGTATCATATGCCTCATATATAAGGTAAAGCTCTACAAAATCAATAGGAAGTAGTTGGTAATACATGCCCATTTTATTGATGACGAAACTGAGGCTTCATGTGGTTAGTATTAGACAGAATAAGAATGGAACATGTCTATACTATTGTTCAATATTAATAGTTCAGACTTCTCAAGGACTGATTATGTGCCAGGCACATGACTAAACACTACGTGCATGCTTTCATTCAACTCATAGAACAACTCCAGGCAACAGAGTATGAATTAAGAAGAAAGTATTGAAGAATCAAAAGCCAAAAAGACTTTATATTCTTATGAGACTTCCTTCAACTTTCTGAAAAGTTTCCATACAGCCTAGGAACATTATCAAGAGACTTCAGAAAATAAGTGTTTGTTATCCTAGTGTTTGTATTTCTAGGAAGCTAGCCCAAGAAAATAGCCAACAATGTTGAGATAGATTGATGGTTAAGGATGGACATTCTTTGTAATATGATTTCTAACAGTGGGAATAAGTCCTTAAGTTAAATATACAATAAGAGGGAAATAGTTAATAAGTTGTGTAAAATAGTATGAAATAGTTAAACATTTTCAAGGAACATTTAATCGTTTGGGAAAATGATTATGAGGAAATGGAAGGTAAAAGAACAGGATACTATGTTAGGTCCAATTCATTTGTGTTTCTAGATTTTTTTTTCAATCCTGTATAACAAATACATACCATAAGCGGATTCTCACTGAGGCTCTGGGACTTGTACCTAGTTTCAATGTCAGGATTGCATTCTTCATTTTGGCAATAGGACTAGTGCTCATTTTTGCCATTTTTGTGCAAAAACAAACCTTATTAGTAAATATATATTCTTCTTCCATAATCATTCCTTTCTTCTGCCAGTACAATAATCCCCAAAGTATACTCAGGCTCTCATTTCTTGGATTCAGTTCAAATTCTCTAGATGATTTCTTTCAGCATTATCTACTTTTGCCTATTCTTGAATGCATGTTGCTCCTATCACTTCATTTCTTCAGTAGCAATCCATGTTTTCTAATACACTGGCATAAAATAATCAGATCACTGCTTCTTAATCTTTAAAGAGAATATTAATTTACTTAATGGGTCCGAGGTGATGCCTGAGATGCTACACTTCCAACTCCTAAAATATATCAAAGCTGCTGGTCCCCAGAACACTCTTGAGTGGCAAGAGACTAGAGTTAATCCTAGAAACATCGCAGATGTCAATACATCCTGCTCCAGTCCCAAAGACTCCCTCCTGCCTTGTGCAGTCTCAGAATGAGAACATCTGAGTGTCAGAATTTCCCGAGGTCCCTAGTTAACATGCAGATTTCAATGTTCTATGCCATAAATTTTTTCATGTAAAACCCAAATATATGTATTGTTTCAAATTCTGAGATGACTTATAGGTTAAAAAAAAAAAGAGCTTGGCAATCTCTTAATTTTTTATTTGACTGTTGAGGTATTTCAGGTAGTGCTAGTTCTTCAGCAAACATCCCTTTCTTCCTCTTCTGGGATTCTCAGCTAGATGACATTACAGAACTGCCATTGTCCTTAAAAGTGAGTAGGTGACTGTGTCCTCTTGGCATGTGAGCAAAGTGACACAGGCCATTTCTAGAATGGGTATTTTCAGAAACCATGTGCCGTCTTCCTTTAATAGTCAAAGGCAGATGACAAAGGCCCTAGGAGATGGTGAATCAAAAAAGGAAGGAGCCTGGGTTCCCAAATGAACAGCTGGAAGGCAGATGCCCACTGACAAGGAACATGTGCAGTGGCCTGTTACTTGAGTGAGAAAAAAACATAAGTGTGTTCAAGCCATTATTCATTTGGGGGTGCAGTGTAATATCAGTAAATACAATTAGAACTCAGACACCAAGAGAAGTTTGGATTTTTTCAAGCTGCTTTCCATTTCTTCCATTGATCTGTTCTTTTTGTTTTTTCTTTTTTTTTTTTTTTTTTTAATAGGGATTGAACTCAGGGGCCTTAACAACTAAACCAGATCCCCAGCACTTTTTTGTATTTTATTTAGAGACAGGGTCTCACTGAGTTGCTTAGAGCCTCACTAAGTTGCTGAGGTTGGCTTTGAACTAGCGATGATCCTCTTGCTTCAGCCTCCCAAGTCGATGGGATTACCAGTATATACTACTGCTCTCAGCTGTTTTTTTTTTTCCTTTTTCATTCCTTCTCTTTCATTAGTTGAATATTTTTATTATTCTATTTATCTCCCCTATTGACTTAATATTTTGTCTTCTTTAAATTATTTAATAGTTGTAAATATACATCTTTAATTACAATCTACCTCCAAATACTGTATCACATGTAAGAAAAGGAGCTTATAACAATACATTCCAATTCTTTTCACCCATCCTTTGGTTACTGTTTCCATATTTTTTTTTACTTTTGTATAGGTAATACCATAACACATTGGTACTTTTTTTCCTTAAAGCAGCTATCTCTTAGAGCAATTAAAAATAAGAAGAAAAAAACTCTGATTTTATCTAGACAACCCATTTCTGAGCTCTCTGAAGGAACTTGTCTAGAGTAAGAATGGCAGAAGCTCCAGTCATGGTGCCGGGTTCTTACTTTTGTGGAAAGGAAGAAGGAAGATGCATTAGTTCAAGAGGAAGTTCAAAGGGTGGATGTTTTTTTTTTTTTAATACTCAAACCCCTGTGAAGAATGCTGCATATAGTTAAGAAACATAATAGCTGAGAAATTCACCTAATTACAAATATTGAAATGAGTCATTTCAGCATGATGCAGGTCAGAGTAAAACTCACAATAGGTTTGAAAACAAGTGCAGCTTATAGAGCCTAGTGCTTAAGGGATCAGTTTGGGAAGGCAGACATCTGTTTGAACTTGGTCCATCACTTGTCCACTTTGTGATCCTGACAATGTTATTTTACCTCTCTGTTCTCCCAACCTAAAATGAGAGCAATAGTACTGATTCACAGATTTGTTAAGGAACCAGTGAGATCTTTCAAAAAAAAGAGCTTATCGTGTGTCTTGGCACATAGATCCCAGAAAAATGCTGGATTTAAAAAGTATATTACAAGGATATAGAGGCAGACAGAGGACACAGTGACAAAATGAATAAGAAAGTGGTTAAAAAAAGGGAGGGGTCATATATGAATGGAGAGGCAATAAGCTTACATGAAGCCTTTAGGTTGGAAACCAGAAAGGACTGAGCTAATTGAAGTGAAGAATTATACCATACATTGAAGAGAAAAATTAGCAATGAAGATACTTACAAATGGGTGTGAGTTGGGGATTAAGGTAGATACAGGGAGGTGAACCAAGAAATTAATAGAGAAAAATATCGTTTTAACTGGAGTGGAAAAGGAGGACAGGCAGAGGTACAGAGATAAATGAAAGGAACAAAGACCCTGAAGCTTTTGACAAAAATAAATGTCCAATCCTCTCAAAAAAGAGCAATTGAGTTCATCTGTTAAGAGTCCAGGAAAATGTTGATTATGTTCTGACTCCCTGATAGTTACTCCCCTTAGGCTCAACACTTTTCAATGCACATACAAAGAGAGGTGGATGGAAATAATGATAATGGGGATGAGGAAGAAAGTGGGATACAGCCATAAAGAACTTGTGTAAACAATATCTTGAGAGAGGCCACTGTATATTTTTCATAGTAATCTGCAAATCACAGATTTTTACAAATAAATAATTAGGCCCAAAGCCCTTATAGAAATAATACTGATTGATTGATATAAAAGGAATTAAGCCTGTTAGGGTCTGTAAACAAGTCAAGATGGCGCCTGGCATTTTGCCAGAGGGAGTGGTTTGTGAAGTAACGACAGGGAGCCATTAAGTGTGGAGATTCCTTATTGGTTGACTTCTGTATCTAGTTTATGTTAATTAAGATAAGCTGTGTGTAATGTATATATACCCCTCCTGTCCTACAATAAACGGCTCCCACTCCTGCTGTATCAATCTACACAAGTTGCTCGTCATCCCCCGGTTATTTTGCTGCAGCCGGACTGCAGAATAAGCCCCCACAGCTCTTACAAAGAGCTTTAGGAGCTTACCTGAAGTTCCATAGGTAGCAGTCATAGAAATGATCTATAGCACCGCCTTCTTGTTTCTGGAATTTCTATGGTTGTTTCTAAATGGATGCTAGTGGGAGGCCTCCCTTATGTGGTGAAATAAAATTAAATGTTAATAATTAAAAAGAAGAAAGTGTAATTTTAATTTTAAAAGAAAAAAAAGAATTGAAAATACAGTGATTCTGATGAAGCGTAACAATGTAACCCATATTCGCAAACCAGAGAGACCTTTTGAGAGCATGTACACCAAATTTTTAGAAAAAGTCAAAGCAACAACCAATTTAAATCAGCTTAATGATGACCAGAACTTCACTCTATGTCACTCCATTAAAACTTTGAGTACATGGCACAGGACCTAGAACATAACAGCTTATTACTCAAAGATTTTTGAAAGCACAATTGAATAAATGATATGTACAGAACTATAACGAATGCAATATCAAGACAAGCGCAAATATGATGGCAATAATTAGACATGGTACAGTTCAATGTGGAGAACTACATTTCTGAGGATACAAAAACTGACAAAACATTTTAGTGAATCATTACCTATTTTGTTTTCTCCCTGAACCTTCTTCTCTTGGAAGTACTTTCTCATAAAAATAGGTTTCTGGAAAATGTTTGCTTCATGACTTTTTTTTCTTATTAATCCTGGCTGCAGCTGATTGGACCTAAATTGGGTCAATCACACTCTCCTCCCCAGATTTGGAACAGAGACACAGAATCCATCTACCTAAGAGGTGAGATGTACAGCACACGGGCTATGGGCAAACAACTCTTTCCATGAGCAATGGGGAACACAGAAATTCAATCTAGTAAAAAGGGAAATAAAGCATAGTTGAACGAGAGAAATGAAGCCTAAATTCCAGACAGCATTTTAGTCCTTCCAGAGGTCCAACTTTATTCCTTTTCCATTTTTGCTTTTTAAGTAACATAAATTTAATGAGCTGAGGGTATAGCACTGTGGTAGAGCACTTGTCTAGTATGTGCAAGGACCTGGCTTCAATCCATAGCAGTACAAAAATAAATAAAGAAGTAAAGGAATAGCATTTAATGATAGCTATACAATGTAGTTTAAACTACACAAGAATACTAGTAATAGGTATGTTAGTCAACTTTTTGTTGCTGTGACCTAATTACCTGACAAGAACAACTTCCAGGAGAAAAAGTTTATTTTGGCTCATGGTTTCAGAAGTCTCAGTCCATGGTCAGTTGGCTCCATTGCTTTGGGCCTAAGGTTAAGGCAGAATGTTGTGGCAGAAAAGCACATTGGAGGAAAGCTGATGAGCTCATGGCATCCAGGAAACAGAGAGAGATTAGGAGCTGGAGACAGATATAGTTTTAGGTCCCAGAGAACAACTTCCTTCAGCCACATCCCACTTGCCTACAGTTACCACCCAGTAGTCCATTCAAATTATTAAACCATCAAATGGATTTATCTACTGATGAGGTTGCAGCTCTTATGATCCAATCTTTTCACCTCTGAACATTGCTACATTGCCTAACACATAGGTTATGGGGGGAAAATTTTTAAATACAAACCCTAAGAGCAAATATTATTATTATCATTTCAATTTTATAATTGAGAAAAAATGAGACACTGCTTAACATTATTATAAATAATGTTATATGTTTGGTATAAGGTAAAGATGAGATTTAGAATCAGGAAGAAAGACTTCCTTCCAAATTTCTGGTATTAACTTGTCTGCATACTTTCTCAAAGAGGTTTCTATAAAATACCTCTACATAAATTATTGAGATACATATACCCCTATATGAGTTCTGTGAGATACAGATACCCCTATATAAATTCCCCCTTTTGCATATAGTGTATTGAGTTGTCTAATTTCACTTGCAAGCAAGAGTAGTGACACAAATCAGAAACTTAATGATCTGCCAGAGAAGATATTTCTAAATCTATATTACTATAATACAAAGTAAAATGCAGTAGTTCTTATGAGAGTTATAAACAAAGCTATTCAGAAATACCAGTTAGTTTTTAGCTTGTGGTGGAGCAAAAAAGGGACAGGAAAAGTGGCAGGTAAGGTAAACATTTTGATGAAGAGTTTGCCTCTGAATCAGGGTTTTTGCTATTTCAAGCAAAAGCGTGGTGAAGAAAAGAATATTTATATAGAAAGAATGGACTGTAAAAAGACATATAAAATGAATACATCAAGGATGTACTAAGAATATTTAATGGGACTTTATTGTAGGAGCTCCATTGTGGATGGAATACAGTTTCTGATAATGAGAGGCCCTGAATGTCTTCTATAGGGAGGGCATGAATTTTAAACTGTCTAAGAAATAAAGGTTTATTTAAGGTTAAAGGTTTATGAGTAATCATGACATCACTAGCACTTTGTTTTACACAGATCTCACCATCAAGGAAGCAAAGTTAATATGGAGAAAAGATGGAGAAATCTGCAAGTAGAAATGTTATGTAGAAAATTGGTGCAATGAATCAAGTCCTTGTTGGTGAGTATTAAAGTAAAGCAAAAGAAAGAGCTTTATTAAGTCATATATTTGAGATGAATTTATGAGGTAAAAATAGTATATAAAAGAATGAGGAAGGACTGAAGGAAGTGAAGGGTCATTAACAAAAGCCCTATGATTTCTAACTTAACATGTAAGTGGAAGATGGCACATTAACTGAGATGGAACATAAAATCAACCCTGGTGTCAGGTGAAAATTGCTTTTTTCGAAAGTATTAGATATAGAAAACTGGATATTTACCATATGTTTTTTGAAACATTCATGACTGCTCAAAACTAACTTTAATTCATTTTTTTCTTTGATTAGATGCCCTTTTTTACTTGCTCATTTGCATTTATAGTGATTTCATGTATTTTTTTAATCTTCCTTTTTTATTAGTGTACTACAGTTATACATGACACTGGGGATCATTTTGATATAATTATATAAGCATGAAATATAATTTGCTCCAATTCAATCCCCAGTACTTTCCCTCTCCCTCCCTTCCCCCTGTTCCCTTTCCTCTGTTCTACTGTTCTTCCTTCTATTTATTTACAGTTATTTTTTTTTAATTAATGCTATATATATATATATATATATATATATATATATATATATATACACACACATATATATATACACATATATATGTATATGTGTATATATATATGTAAATGTGGAATTCACTGTTATATATTTATATATGCACATAGCTCCTTTTTTCCCCTCAACCTCATTCCTCTGCTCTACTAAATTCTCTTCTATTTTCATAGGATCCCCCACCTTTTTCTTTTATTTTGGTATAGCTTCTCCATATGAGAAAAAACACCCAAACCTTGACTTTCTGGATCTGGCTTATTTCATTTAGCATGATATTCTCCAGTTACATCCATTTACCAGCCAATGTCATAATTCATTCTTCTTTGTGGCTACATAAAACTCCATGGTATGTAAATAGTACAGTCCTTTATCCATTTATCTGTATCTGAGCTGGTTCCACAACTATACTATTGTGAATTGCACTACAATAAACATTGATGTGGCTATATTATTACAGCATGCTAAGTTTAGATTTTTGGGGTATATACCAAGAAATGGGATAACTGGGTCACATGTTTGTTCCATTTCTAGTTTTTTGAGGGATCTTCATACTGCCTTCCAGTGAGGTTGCACTAATTTGCAATTCTACCAAAAATGTATGAGTATATTTTTCCCTCACATCCTCACCAATATTTATTATTATTCATATTCTTGATAATTGCCATTATGACTGGAGTGAGATGAAATGTCAAAGTAGTTTTGATTTGCATTTCCCTGATGGCCAGAAATGTTAAACAATTTTTCATATATTTGTTGACCATTTGTATTTCTTTTGAGAAGTGTCTGGTTAGCTCTTTTGCCTACTCTTTCATTGGGCTACTTGCTTACTTGGTGTTAAGGTTTTGAGTTTTTATACTTTCTGGATATAATACCTTATCTGAGGAACAGTTGGCAAAGATCTTCTCCCATTCTGTAAGCTCTCTCTTCACATATTTGTGCATAGTTTGATGAAGTCCTACTTATTGAATCTTGGCTTTATTTCTTGAATTTTAGGAATCTTGTTAAGGAGGTAAAGAACTTTGAAAATGCTCACATTTATAACTAAATCTTCTTGTAACCTAGATAATTGCTCTTCATTTGGCAATAAAATAATTAAAAAGTATGATAAAGTGATTTATAATTCCCTCAGGAGATTATGAGGCTCCCCCTCTCCTGAGTATACCAGGTTGCAGGTAATGGGTGACAGCAAATCCATATAGGTTTAGAGGAGACCTTTAATAGATGGGTCTGGACTTGATTCTAATGGTGTATGTTAAAAGGGTAAGCAAAACTCCACACCCACTAACTGGGATCCCAGGGAGCAAAGGCTAAGGTAAAATCATGGAAAGTAGCCTCAGGCAGTCTTAAACACAACAGAATAATCAAACATGACATAGAAAGCATCTGACAACTTCTCATTTCCCTCAGAAGGACGGAAAGGGCACTGGTGATCATTACCAGGAAAAAGCAGGGTGTGGAACAAATTTGGGGTGCCATCAAAAGACAGAGGCTGAATCAGCTGGGCAGCTGCATCTCAGGGACAAGAAGAGAGGACTGAGAAAGAAGACCAGGAAGTCCCTCACCAACCAAGATGGTGCTTAAATCCTCTCCGAATTTAGGGAGAAGAAGCAGGAGAAATTTGAGCTACATTTTAAATGGAAAGTAAGACAATTTACACATGCATTTGATGATTTATCAGTGTATATTTGGGAGGATATTTAAGCTGCAAGATTTATTAAAATGAACATTTTATAGAGCTATAGTATATTATTAGATATACTATGAGTTATAAAATATTTTATAATACTACTTCACTATATGAATATTATCACTCACATTTTTTTTTCATTTCTGAGAGTCCAAGTTCAAGAAGATTTCTAAATGATTTACCAAAGATCTTGCTAACTGTATAGCCACCATTGCTCAAAATATCTAAATAGATATTTATGTTAACAATGGTAATAATTTTTCTAAGCACTGAGTACACTTGGGAAGAAGAGGGATGGATGCATGTGAAATAATAGAGTTTTTCTCACCCAAGAAATAGGTCAGATGAAGTCCCCAGAAATAGTGTGATTGAAGCCAGTTATACAAATAAGATACAAAACAAAAATAGGTTTCATTATGGCTATATATAGGAATTGAAGCAGGAGGAAACCAATATATTAGAAAAACATGATATATTTCATCTGGGTGGCAGTAGGGCATACTTATCTTTACAAAAAAGAGCTAATTATGTGGTCAAGAAAGTACACATACTCTGTATAATTCCAGAGGAAAACACAGAAGTAGATTTTAGTTGACTGTGAAGGATGACTCTCTAGCCATTTAATGCTACCCACACTTACATGGGTGGCACTCTGTGCGACTTGAGAACTAAAAGACAACCTAGAGGTTGTAGAAGGCATCCCTTCTATAGTGAGAGAGGCCATCAGCTTTGATAGCCTCTAAGCACCCAATCCTCAGGCTTTCTATGAATGCATATTGAATTTAGCTTGCTCAATAATACTTAATGCTGTCATAACATTTTAAACATAGTCAAATAAAATTTAAAAATGTTAAGGACTTCAGCTATTGCAGTTAGGGGTACCAGTGTTACTGGGGTAAATCAAAATACTTCTGTGTCTGAAGAGAAGACAGACAAATTCTAAGACACTGTGAGTTTGTGGGAAGCCTACATGCACATAAGCCTTCAGAATGCATACAACCATGATTTCCTGACCTCCATGTGCTGACAGTCAAGAAAAGAGCCATAGTTAAAAAAAAAAAAAAAAAAAAAAAACACATTTGCTGAAGATTCTCATTGAATGGGTGTGAAACCCACACCTCTTTACTGTTTGTGGCAAAGCTACCATATACCATGAGGCTTATAAAAACTTCTATTTAACCTGTAATGTGCTTTAGTATTTTTAAAATTCTAATACTTTTAAATATCTAAAATCCAATGCCACCCTTTAAAAATGAAAATATATAAGCAGACAAGAATTTTTAGGTTTCAGTCAAATTCAAGTGTTAGTTCACTCACTAGTTAGGTAATTTAAAAGAAAATTCACCTAGGCAGTATTCAGGAAAACACACTAAATACTTAAGGACACAACCAGATGGATGTGACCTAATATTTTATCTGGGTAAGAATGTAAATTAAAAGTCTCAACATCCACACAAAAGCAAGAAAGGTGCCAGGTCTCTGATATGCAAAGAACAGCCTGTCGGGGTCAAGCACCTGTTCTCCCTTGTCCAGCCTTTCTCTGCTCTTCATCACAAAGGACAGATTGATCCCTGCAAGCTGATCCCCCAAACTTCCATATCAGCTTGAATCCTCCTTGATTCAGCCAAGAGAAGACTCTAGTGAGAAGAAGTAGCCAGGATATTTTTATCCTCTCTGTGTGTTTTAGGTAGTATCTCCAGCAGATTTGTGTTTCCTCTGTGGCTTCCAATGCCCTCTGCTAATGATAGAGAGGCCATCATGGTCTCCTGGTGTGTCTGTATTCTGGGCTCCTGGAGCACTGCCTTCTCCCTTGGTCCATGCTGCCTAGGGGGGCCCCACTGCTTATTGCAGTGGTAGCTTCCTGCTGCTGCTAATCTCCAGGAGTGACAGAAACAACACTGTTTCAGGCATACTGGGGAATGCTATTGATGTATATTGGTATATTGTGTCTATGTATGATTATTCAACAAGAACCCCACAATTATGTATAACCTCAATGCATCCAAGAAAAGTTACAGAAGAAAACAACAACAACAAAAATGAACAAGATCAGCACTAACACCTTGAAAAGAGAGGATGCTTGGTATGTTTAGAGTAAGAAGGAGAGATTGTGCCTGGAGTAGAGAGCACCTGGAATAAGATCAGACACACAAGGTCATATCTTGTGAATAAACATGCATTAGTCAGGTGAGTGTCACTAATGCATCAACTTGGTGTCTCAACCAGCATTTTTTCAATAATAAGAATAAAATACAACATATCTGTGCATTTTTGTTTCTTCCATCTCACAGAACATTTACTGGTAGATATCACAACATTTTAATAAATAAGACACACAAAGAAGCTTGTTATGGACCAAAGTTCCTATGTCTCTTAGCAAATTATGATTATTTATGCTTTCTTGTCACTTAAAATATGTTTTAGTTTTTCATTTCTTGCTTGATTAAATAATATGAATATCATAAATTTCCATAAGTTAACTTAGAATTTCGATGGAAGAGAATCTTCTTTTTTGCCAAAATTAATATGGAATGATAACTATTCTTAGAGCATTCAGATTTATGTAAGCTACACAGTAAATTATGCAACCAGTCAATATTTAGTAATTATTCACTCACAAAAGGCTTAATATCTAATATATTTAAGATAAAATCTGATTCAAAACTTATAATCTAATAGAAAAGCTATGATGTACACGTGAATAATTAAAAGGAAGACTATGAGAAGTGTTAATTCAGTCAAATTGAGAAAATATTGTTAAAAGTTTAAATGTAATGAATTATTTCAGTCTGGGTTAATCAAGGATGGTTTCATGGAGTTAATGACATTTGAACTTGGCCTTGAAGAGTAGGAGAATTCTTCAGGCACAGATAGACTTGGAGAACAGTAATTAAGGAAGTATAAACAACACCAGTGACAGAGCTTCTTAATAGTAGTTTCTTGTTTATGACATTTGACCTTAGCCCTGATATAACACTGGATCCCTCCTGCTAGATAGCTTAGTAAAGTTATTCTGAAATATCACTCATTAACTATTTACTAAAACTTATTCACTAAATTATTTCTATGTGTAACTCTTTCTGGAGGATATAAATAAGAGTAAGATGCTCACTGGAATACAATTTTAATATAGCATTATAATGTATGTCTGCCTATATATGTGTCTGTATGTAAATATGTGTATATACTTATATATATATATATATATATGTATACATATACAAAAATATAGGCAATATAGATACAAAACCATACTTTTCAAATGTAACCCAAATGTATATGATTGAATAAGTTTAATGTATCTACAGACAAATATATAGGTATGTATATCAGTATCTAGCTATCTAATTGTGTATATGTGTGTGCTTTGGTCATATTGTATAGTAACTGTTTAATTTAGAATTCTCACTTTTATAGGTTCTTCTTCCCAGCTCATGTTTATAGGACATCTCTAAGTACTATTGAATTTCTTAGTAGAAGTATGTCTGTTCTTGCTCACTATTTCAGACCAGTACCTAATCTTGTATCAATTACTCACATTATCTCACATGTCCAGGAGGAATTTATATCAAGGTTTGTAAGCTATCTAACAAATGCATTCATGCCTCTGTAAGATATAGCCAGCCATGTTTTAAAAATTTTATATAATTGAGAATCTTGCAGGCAGTTTATCTTACTAAGGATATAAGAAATATAAATCTTAGCACAAAAAAGGACAATATAGTACTATAGCTATATATGTAAAAATTCTAATATATATACAACTTCAAGTTTTATTTTCAGATTGGTATTCAGTTCTAAATTGTGTCATATATATACACAAACAGCTCATTTCACTCTATTAGATAAAAATGGCAAACAAATGAAATCTTACAAAACACTAAGATTTAATTTTAATAATATTATTATCCCTTTTCACTAAACACATCTACATAAACACTAAAAACTAGATGAGTTTTGGTGGAGCAAACACAATAGCAATTGACATTAAGTTTTGTTTATAGCTCTTCACTGACTAAATAATTGACTTTGGAAAAGTTACTTTACATCTTTGAACCCCTTTTTCCACATTTGAAAAGTGAGTTGTTGATGTAGTTCTCTTCAGAGCCTTAAAGTTATAAAAGTATTATTTTAAAAAATACAGGGGAAAAATAGAGTTTATGGTTACTTTGCTGATTATGAAGTCAATAAGTGATGCTTTTCAATCTCCTTTTAAAATTTCTTACAATTCTTTCTAAGTGGTAACATTTGCACCCAGCAAATATTGTCTGGCTATGACATGATACAGTCTTGCATGAGGTAGGCAGGCAGTCTAAATATTTGTTGATTAAATATTAGCATATTTTTGTTTCCAATACATTATTCTGTTGATAAACTAAATAAACATCGAAAATACCTGTTCAACAAAAAGAAATAAATATTTATTGTGTTATAAATCCACATGCTTTTCAAGAAAAAAAAGGGTCCTTTTTCAAAATCAAAGTTTTAAGTGCTTTATGAAGCACTTAAAGAACCTGAAGAAAATATAATGTCCTCTTGCTAGGAAAAAATTCACATATATAAATACATACTTAAAACTGTGTACAATGATCTGATCTATGGCAGGAACACTTTTTTCAAATGAAATATATTGAGCTAAGAGTGGCCCATACTTATAAATCCTAGTGGGTTGTGAGATTGAGACAGGAGGATCTCAAGTTCAATGTCAGCTTTAGCAACTTAGTGAAGGCCTAAGCAACTTAGCAAGATCCTATCTCAAAATAAAAAAGGGCTGAGGATGTATGCCCTGGATTCTATTCCCTACACCAAAACAAAACAAAGAAAGAAACAACACAGAAAAGAAATTCAATGAATTAATTTGTAATGCAAATGTTGTTACTTGTGACTCTGTAGTTCATGGACTTTTTTTTTTTTTTTTTTTTGAGGTGCCAGGGATTGAACTCAGGGCACTTGACCACTGAACAATATCCCCAGTCCTATTTTTTTTTTTTTTTTAACTTAGAGACAGGATCTCACTGAGTTGCTTTATTGCCTCTTTTGTTGAGGCAGTCTTTGAACTCACAATCCTCCTGTCTCAGCCTCACGAGCTGTTGTCCATGTATCTTAATAATGATACACTATATATTTTTAGATGTCTAGTCATTCTTCTAAAGAAATAAAGATATTTATTTTAAGAATAAATTGTTTTTTGGAGACTCAAAAGAAGAAACATGTGGGCCTTGTGGCTCATGTCTGTAGTCCCAGTGATTTGGGAAGCCAAGGCAGGATCACCAAGTCAGCCTGAGCCACTTAGTGAGGCCCAAAGCAATTTAGGAGACCCCATCTCAAAATAAAGGGGGGGGGGGAAGGACCAGGGATGTTGTTTAGTGATAAAGCACTCTGGGTTCAATTTCCAGCACAAAGAATAAGAAGGAGAAGGAGAAGGAGAAGAAAGAAAAGGAGAAGAAGGAGAGGAGAAAAAGAAGAGGAGGAGGAGGAGGAAAAGGAGGAGGAAGAGGAGGAAGTGGAAAGGAGGGAGGAGGACAAGAATGGGGGAGGAGGATAAGGAAGAGGAAGGGGGAGGAGGAAGAGGAGAAGAAGAAACATTTAATCCATTCCTTGACTTTCTGCAATCTCCAACTATGAGTGACACACTTGTACAGTGCTTTAAAAGATTTAAAAGGGAAAAAAGAAAGGCAAGTCACAATATAATTCTCCAAATGAAAATATACTATATCCATCAAATATTTTTGCTATCACAAAGGTTTGGCTAATAATGAGCCAATTAGCAGTGCCTGCTTATCAACATGAGGGATGGGGTTGGGGTTGGGAGTACTCCAATCAAATATTGTATGGGATGATGGTGATAATTCTGAAATATAATAAGGGTTGAATAGAATAGCCAACATGGTAAGGACAGGATTATTAATATTTTTTTTCCTTCAAGTTATTTTGGCTAGTATATTTACTTATTGAACAGTGGCTTATTTTGATATTCCACCTGAAATTAGAATCACTCTTCATACAACAGAAGGTAATCATAATTTCATCAGAACTTAAAAAAAATATCTTCAAGGGAATAATTTCTATTTTAAATATCAGTAAACTCAATTTAATTATTTGGACTGAAATAAACTGAAGAAGTACACAAGACAGTCAATAAAAAAAAATAATACTGATCACACTGGCTGCTACAAAACTCCCAGATGGGCAGAAGGACTTGAAAGCACATCACTAGTTGAAACAATAGTCTCTCTCATTTTAGAAGACAGAAGTTAAATTGCAGGGAAAGCAAGTAAGAATACAATTCAGGATGGCTGCTTCCTAAAGTCCAGAGGCTTGTGTGATTTCTTGGAGTCCATGTGAACAACATCCCTAACAAATGCAGCTTATCAAGACCAATCTTTCCATTCCATCAGATAAGCCAACACACATACCATTTTGTGGACTCTATGTAATACAAACTGTCAAAAAAATTAAAATCAGGACAGGGGTTGTAGCTCAGGTAGAGCGCTTGCATGTGTGAGGCACTGGGTTCTATTCACAGCACCATATATAAATGAATAAATAAAGTCTACCAAAACAACTAAAAAAATAGCTTTTTAAAATTAAAATCAACAAGGAAGAATATGAAAATACCACATAATTAAAAAACTAAAAAGAGTATGAAGAGTGAAATTAAAAAGAATGAAAGACTGTTTTGCTTCTCTATGCTGAGTTTTCTGAAACATTGTTACTTCTTGTGTCCAATACTACTATCTACTGTCCTGCCTTGCCTTTCTCAATATTCTCTTCTTGATCTGTCACAACTATGTATAAAATCATTTCCTTCCTTCCTGTGCTGACCATGTATGTCACCTGTTACATCCCTGGACTTTATCCTTTTCTAAATTTTACCACATTTTAGCTTTCTCTTCTCATTCATGATCTCCAAAACTCTTCTCTCCCACACATCTGCTTTCAACCTCTATATCTTCAACAATAATTACAGAGTTGTAATTTCATCAAGATATTTGTTTCAAAATATAATTTATATATATATATATATTGTGTCAAGAGAGTCTTATAATTTGTTCAAATTTGGCTAAACTAGAGCATGCAAATGATCAATGAAATGTCGGTGATCTTTATCGTGCTTGGATAACCTGCCATAATATGTCTAAGAATGATTTTAAAACCATATAAGATTAAACTGAATATATAAAATTCCTATGTTGTAAGCATGAGTCAGATATATCTTATAATGCTGCTATATATTTCAGTTAATTATCTTCTTAGAATTAGTTAATTGAAAAACATATAAACACAACCAACTCTATCTCAATTAAAACATTGTTTATACAAAAAAAAAAGTGCATGTAAGGTACAAAGATCAGTTCACATATGTAACAGCATGTATGATCAAAATTTACAAAGAAATTATGCTACATTGTGAGGGTCAAGTTCGTACAGTCTTTACCTGAGAAGAGAAATATTGAAACAGCATCCCTTATGATATATATAATTGTGCAGTGATTTTAAGGTGAATGAAATAAAGCATGTTTCATGATTAAGTTATTTCGTTTTTGTGCTTTAGTTTCCTTAAGAACTCTCTATTAATGAGAAAATTTCAGAAAAGTTATGCTAGAATATGCAAAATCTCAGAGCTTCTATAAGACAATAAAACGTATCCTGATACAAGCACTTTAAAATATAGCAATGGAAAATGAAACTTTGTGTGTAAAACACTGACACAACTGCAGACTTTCAAGTATTTAGAACCAAATATCTATTCCCCCCCTAAAAACCCCAGCACTTCTCCAAATGGGATCATCACTGAAAGAAAGTGAGCTTTGTCTTTTGGTCTGTTTCTGATTGAGCTGTTCGTTTTTCTATTCCACCGACTCCTGCCTTCCTGAGAGAACACTTGGGATATATTTTCAGGATAAAATATTTCCAAGTTCTTTTGAATGTTTTGGGCCTTATCTCCAGGGTAATAATATTCTGTATGTACAAGGATCATAAAAAGGAAAAAAAAATACAAAACAGGGGGAAATCAAGAACTACACAATGAATTAGACTAAAATGATTTTATAATTTTAGCTTGTTTCATGCTTTAATTATTCATATACTTTAAATTTTAAATAGAAAATTGCTGATGATGAATGAAAATTAGAAGGTTTTTATCATGGCACATGTATCAAGGGACAATAACTGTGAAAAATATTATCATTAAAGAGAATTAAATTTATTTTATTTGCTAATATATAAAATCAACTGAAAATATAAACGTTTTTTATGTCGTTAAATTTTCATAAAGATGATTTCCTTTTTTAAAAAAAACTTACAAGAATATTAGAGAATAAAAAATGCGAGACTCTTAACTACAAGTAGAAATCAATTAAAATGGACCACAAATGAAAGAGATGTAAAAGTACTGTCCTATAGATACAACACCTACTGATGTGACTTTTAGGGATTTAATTATTTTTTGAGTTTAATAAAATGCTTTTACTACTGAGCTTCTGTACACCCACCTGGGGATAATTTTTAATAAGTAAAGCCTCCTAATAAATTCTGCAAAATACAAATAAGTCATATGGCAATAGCTGGGCTTCACACTCAGTTCTGAATGTGGCTCAAATTTACTCAAATTAATAACATAGTCAAGATGAACAATTAAACAACATTTCTTCCTTCTCAATGTTCTTGGAGCTTCTAAAACTTGCCAGAAGTAAAACTAAATTGCTAACAGTGTGAGAGTTTTGGAACTCAGAGCTCAAGCCTTCTCCTTCTTGTCCAGTCTGAACTTTCTCATCTGTGAATATTATATATCTAGCCATTTATTTGTATACTTTCACTAAATTTTGTAATTTTGACATACAAGTTTTACAACAAAAATTTCAATAGTAGTTGATTTTAAAACATTCGGTTTCTTCTAGTACTTTATGGTTTTTGTTGCAAACTTGATAATTTTTTTCTATTATAGCTTTATTAGTTGTTGTTTCTCTGCAGAAACACTACTATTTTGTATAATTTAGCCTAAAAATTTACCAAATTCTCTTATTAATATAGACACACATTACATTGTTTATACATATATACATTATATGTATTTATGCCTATTATTATTACACATGCACACACACAACACACACAAAAATTATTCTTAAGCAAGTGATATGATTGTTTATATGAAGATCCAAAAATTTTTAGCATACATAAATGAGAGCATTTGAAAATGTATGTAACATTTTTTTATTTCTAATTATTTTTATTATTCCTTCTTTCTTTATTCCGTTGGTTAAAGTTCCTGAAGTGTTGAAGAAGTGCTAGTTAAATTATCTTTTGGTTTGCTTTTTGAAATTGATATTGATTCTAAGTTCAACATTAAGTATAATGTTGATTATTTGACTGTTAGCTCAGATCTCTTATGAGCTCCAAGTAGTTCCTAATATACTCTTAATTTTAAAGAGATTTTATTATGAAGGAGTATTTAATTTTATTAGATTTTCTGTGTTCTTTAAGACATGCTTTCCTCTCTAATCTATTAATATTCTGATTAGATCAATTCCTTGATATTGCACAAATCTTTCATTCATTATGGTATAAACCTTACGAGGTTATATTGTATTCATCTTTAATAGATTCTGCTTTTTAACAGCTTAAAATCTGAGTTGTTAAAATCATCTCTTGTTATCATTTAAGATTTTTTTTTGTTTTACAGTTACATGTATACCCATCTATTTTGAGAACTGTCAGACTCAAAAACCACTGAAGTTACCCTCTACTAGTAATGGAAGTGAACAATTTTACTAAGACATATTGATGACTGTGTTTCTTAGGCCCTATGTTGCAGCCAAGAGGGCCCCTACTCAATAAACCTTTATGGGGAGTAAGGTAGAATTCTGATCAAGAATATGCCTCATGCATTTAAATATTTTGACTCATAAAGAGGCAATATCACTGACCATGCAGGAGAAAACTTGATCAGAAAGAAACCTTAGAACAGTCATAACTGAGGGCATGGAATGAGACAATCAGAAATAAGAGCTTTGTTAGGTGACACAGAAAAATGATGACCAAGTCCCATTTTTATATACAAATTATATATATATATATATATATATATATATATATATATACACACACACACACACATATACATATACATACACATATATATGTATATACATATAAGTATACACACAGACATATATATATGTATGTGTATATATAATATAATATATGAGCTAATTTGCAATTCTCAATGACCACTGTGCTTTCCATCTTTTATTTCCACTGCCCTGGCTTAGTTTAGACCTGTGTCTCTGCTCTGGTGACAGTTATAGCAGTTACTAAATTGGATCCATGTGTTAAACTTTGTTCATTGTTCACCCGCCATGTACCGAGCACATGACTTAGATCTGTTTCTACCCTCTCTCTTCCCTTCCATACTTAGTAATGAGGTTCTACTCTTCTCTTAAAACACATTTCCAATCTGCTCTGCTCCTTTCTGTAGTGTGCACGCCCTGCACACAAGACCTTTAATATCTCTTGATAAATTTACTGAAAGAGTCTATGATCTGAATTGTTTTGTCCTATGTTCAGGAAATCTGCCTTTTATAGAAACACCAGTAATACTTTTCTAAAGTACAAATCTAAATAATCCCTTCTCTGCTTAAAACCCTTTGTGGTTCTCCATCATTTGCTGGATAAAGTCCAAGATTATTATCATTATTACTGAGGTCTCTGATGACCTGACATCAGAATATCTGACCCAGACTCATTAATCATTGTCTTGAAATATGTAACTTTACAACTCTCTTTAAGTTCATTCTCTTGAACTTTGTTTCAGCAATATAAAATTTCTTATGTATTCTCCCATGCTGTTTTAAATCTCCTTGTCCTTACTGAAATGTCTTTTCTGCCTGGAATCTTTGCCTATGTGTTGATTAATTCTTCCACAACTTGAGGCATTGCTTTTTTCCTTAAGTAGCTGTATTTCTGGAGTAAAATTTTGGCTTCAGCTAATAAAGATCTTACTTTAAGACATTCTTGCACACATGTAAAAAATATTTATTCTGTGGATTCCCATGCCTATAGTTCAACTATATAGCCACCATATAATATGAAATATATTTTCTCTATGTGAATATTTTCATCACATTTTTTTTTTTTTGCAAATGTTTCAACCAAGTGTCAGTCCTGGTTTCTTATGTATAAGCATAAAGGACTAAGTTGTCATGCCACCTGACTGAATAATATCTCATTCCTGATCTACCTTATATCTGATTCCTACTAGACCTGAATTACAGATGAGAATAAGAAGTCAAAGAAAATTGGCAGATCTTTAAAAAAGACAGAGTTCTGAAATTTAAGTCTCTTTGCAAAGACACTCAATTTATCCCCTTTGAGTACAGGTGTGCGGCTCCTTTTGTATCCTTAGGTACTATGAAATCAAGTAACCATCTACTATTCTACAAGGAAATCAGCTTTAAAAAAAAACAGTTTATTGATGTAAGAAATGCAGTGTTTCCTTTGGAGCTATTTTGACAGTTTGTAGTCATTCCTTGAAGACAGATATTAAGCACTGATTATATACTATGTGCTGTAGTAGAGACCTGGATCATGAAGCTCAGCCTTCTCCTCCCTCACCAGTATAATAACAATGTACAAGTGGGCAGAGGAAATGCTGTGTGAACAGCAAGCACTACAGCGAGGACTGGCTTGCAGCTTGGCAGTACAGCCCAGAAATGTGGGTTCAGTAAGTATTTACACATTGTGACTTAAAATTGGGTTGTCAAGAGGTTGAGAGAGATGAAGCACACCAACAGAACAGTCTGTGTGAAGGCCCCCAGCCCAGAGAAAGTGGGGGTGAAAAGAAGCATGAGAAATGGGGCTAGAACAGCAGGCGGAGGACAGCCTAGCAAGAGTTGGGATCTACTTCTTATATTAAATGTGCAATAGAGTCACAAAAGGGTTTCTAAACTTTTAAGTCCTTAAATCTAACAATGTACACTATGACAGAACAACAAATTCAGACTTAGTGATTTTGGGATTGTTCAAAATGAACCACCCAATACCATCTCACATGCATACCACTATAAAGTCACATTAACAACATACACATTCTGCCAAGAAATATGATAGCAGTGTCTACAGAGAACTTCCAAGCATCAAAGTATATGATATTTAGATAACCAGTTACATCTAGCATCTGGCAAAGGACCACACCTTATAGAAGGTACTTGATAGATGACAAGTGTTCTTCGAACATCACACTGCCACATCCACTTAAAATACCTACCTATCCTTTAGATTCAGTGCTGAAAGAAAAAGCCAAAGATGGAATGATAGAGTGATATTCCTGATTCTGCTATGGAGACAAAACTACTAACAGCTGGGGAATGGAATTAATGGGGAGGAGGGGAAAAGCTAAAACCCCCAGTGTCTGATGTGCGCCTATACCCATTTAATCCTCACAATGGTTCACAAGTAGAAGCTATGAATACCACAGTTAAATCACTCCTTCGAAGAAGCCATGATTTAATCCTCACAACAGTTTACATATGAAGAACCATGGAACATAGAAAAGTAATTTTCCCAAGATTGCAGAGTCAAAACTTAATCCCAGATATTGAAATTCCAGAGTTCCTATTTATAACTGCTGGGACACTTTCCTTTCAGGAGCTGACACACTATAGGTAGAATCAGAAGAAAAATAAACATGACTTAGTTTATAAGAGCAGTAGCTCTGCGTTATTTCCTTTAATTAATTTGTTTATTTGCATATTTGTTTTATTGAGAGACAACAGAGGATGTTTGTAGCAAAAAAAAAAAAAAAAGAAACGTTTTAAACAGCACGTATTTGATAGGGAATTATGTAAACCTATGTTTAATTGTAAATATTTCATTTATTCTCTAGTTGGTTTTCTGAATTTCAAATCCAGTATATTGGGGGTAATATTCTGAAATTGGAACAAATTTATTAATCTCAAAAGAGGAATTTAGTGGAAGTAAAAAGAACTGGAAAAAGAGAGAAAAGCCTGCTATAATGGACAACTCAGACAGCAGTTTAAATGTAAGGGAGCATGCTACATGAAGCAGGAAGCAATCTGCAGACCGACTCAACATGAAACATGGGGTGACAAGAAACAAGAAGTGCAGATCATGGCCGTGTTTCACTACCACTCTGTGCACCTTATGACTACTGCAAGGTAGAGACAATGCCTACAATCTGTTGATCTTGAAGATGGCCATCTCTTTATTTAGGGACAAGTCAGAATATAGTAATTATAATTTTGGTTTCCTGTCTACACATTCACATCCTAATATATTTACCTAGCAACTCTAAAGTTCCCTTACTGATAGCATGCAAGCGTGTGTGTGTGTGTGTGTGTGTGTTTGTGTGTGCACTTGTGTCTGTCTGTGAGGAAGTGGGGGAGTGGAGAGAGACAGAGAGAGACAAACTAGTTCCTCTGTTCTTGATTGATTCTTCAATTATCTGAAATATGTAATACAATGAAAGGGAGGGACTAAGAAAGGCAGGGGGTACCTAAGGAAGCATGGAGTTAGTGAGCACAGCAGGAGGGAGACAAGGCTGGGAGACAGAGAGAAGAAATCACTTGCTACTGTTTGCTAATTTTCAGTGGCCAAATGAAACCAGTGTGTAGGTGGACAGATTGCAAAGCCCAAGTGTAAACAAGGAATTCAGGGAGCTTCCTATGTCATGGGATGGTTGCAGGTGCATATTCATGTTTGGGGACCTCTGGGAAATAAAAATTCTATTCTGTATTCAGATGCCATTAAGTTATTTACAACTAGATCTGGAGGCTTCATATTTATCATTATGAAGTATAAAGCCAAACGTCCCTTTTTCAGGAGCACCAAAGATTAACAGATTAGAATGTTTTCCACATGTCCACTTTTACTGTCAGGAGAATTTTAAAGAAGTTTTCCAGCTTCCGCAGCTGAACCAGATGTCGGTGGATCCCACAGTGAAATGAAATTGGCAGAGTAGCCTTCTCATGACCCCCGGGTTGTTTTATCAGGGATCATTTTAATGTCTAAAAGCCATGTCTTGCTCAAGACTATAAAATTTGGGGGTCCAATTGGCCACCATTAAAGAAATCTGCTGACTTGCTCGAACCACTGAAACCCAGCAATATTTCTTACTTTTTTCACATGGAGCTGTAATTGTTATTTGTATTGGCGTAAGAACAGTGAAAGGTCTCATTTCCACTGTGTGTTTCCGGTCTCTAGTTTCAGAAACAGTAGAGAATATTTTACAGCCACATTTTCTGTTGTGTAAACAAGTCCTGGTGATTTACCCTATTGGTCTTTTCACTGTGTTCTCAAATGACCATGGGGTTGAAAGATATCATATGGATCATTTCTAACAATTTTACCAGTATATATATACTGCTAAAATTTATATATATATATATATATATATATATATATATATATATATATATATATATATATTTTAACTGATAGCTTTGGCCCAGGAAATCATGGCTGAAAGTTCAAATGTGATTATGATCACTTATTTTATTATTTTTTTCTCTAACATTTACACTTCTGTTACTGTAAATGTAAAAATATATATTTAAAGTGCATGCATACTCTAAAACATGGTAAAATGATCATCTACTCACCACAGTTTAAGAAATGGAGCATCACTAATATTTTTGAATCCCTTGCAAGTTCTCCATAATTGCATGCCCCCTTCTCCCCAGGAAAATTCTGTAAATCATTCCTTGTCTCTCTTGATTGACCATGATTACGAATTGTGTCCGATTGAACTTTCATAACTGGAGTAACACTTAATATGTTCCTTTACAAATTTTCTCTTGACATATCCTCCAGCTCACATATCGGCTCCTGGGTCATGTCCACTCTACTGATAAGTTAATCAATGGCATTCTTCATTTCTGTTGTAGTGGGTTTTTCTTTTATTGCTAGCATTTCCTTCTAAAATTTTCTTACAGTTTCCATCTCTATGCTTATATTTCCATCTTTTTCTGCATCTAGTCTTCCTCTGCCTTTAAGGCACTTACCCTATCAGTCCAGTTAAAGTTCCTATCTCACCACTCTTATCTATCATTTCATTTTGATGATGACCATGTCAATTTAGGGTATATTTTTTTCTTGTCTTTTTGCCTATTGTGTGATTATTTACTTACTTACTGAACTACAGACACATAGCACCTGGTAATGGGAACTGAGGTTAATAGGTGTTAAGAATGAGAATATATGTTCTTCATCTAAGAGTCTTATTGTGTTTAATGTTGGTTGCATCAGTGAAGGAGGCTTCAAATTTCTCTAGTTCTTGGCTTTGTCCTCTCTATTTTGGGTGGGCTTCCCTAAATGTTCCTCCTCAATTAGGCTCTGAGTCTTACAGCTCTTCCTGCCATAATACACTATTATTATAGCGGAGCCCTGTTTGTGTGGTGACAAGGTATGGGAAAAGGAAAGCATTTTACAATCCTGTGATTAAATCACAGATGTGTAGAGGGCCCATGTTTTCCCCAAACTGACCTTCACAAACATTTCTCCAATGATAGATAGATAGAGATCTATCTATCTATCTTTGGTGTGACAGGAAGTCTAATGTGGATCAAAGTAGAATGAACACGTATCTCCCAGCTGGGATAAAGCTCTAGCAAGGTCTTTTTCCCCAGAGAATAAGCCTTTCTTATGGAGAACATTTCATAGTTCATAGTTAATTATTCCTCCCCTGCCGCCCCCCCCCCCTTTTTTTTTTGGCCAGAGTCATAGGAGGCTCTTTCTAGATTCCTCACCTTCAGAACCAGAAAGGCGATAAGACCTATGAAGCTGTGGTGACCCGTCTAAGATGCCAGAGGTTTCCCACTCATGTTCATCTGTTTGGCCTCCAGCAATTTGCCAAATGACCATCTAAGGAGAACTCCACTGTGCATCTCTGGTTTAGCTTGTCTCTCCAGATTTGGGGGTGGAAATTTGCAACCTCAATTCTGATGAGTCCAAGAAAAGTTACATATTTTAACTTTTTCCAGCTTTCCCACACAACTTTTATAATGGAAAGAAAAACCTGATTTCAATGTCGACTATTTACCAATCTTTTAAAAATGTAGCTTGTATATCTTGTTAGCTTTTTTCATGAATAATGTAATAAATCTTTGCCTATGCAAAATATTTTTTAAGTTATTTACATCACACAGACATACAATCTGTTAAGAGTTGCCTTTGTGCATAATATGAGGTAAGGGCTAAAATTTTCTTTTCTAAATGAATATTCAATTTGCCTAGCACCATTTGTTAAAAAGATCATGCTTTTCTTATTAAAACAGTGATGCTTTAATCACAAATCAAGTAAATGGATATGTCCAGGTATTTTTCAGCTCTCTCTTTTGTCCTTTGGGTCTGTATGGTTTTCTTTGCATTACTAGTAATTTTTTTTATTTCACCTTTATAGCAAGATTCATTATCTAATATCCCTCTGTCTCAAATTCCTCTTTTAGATTGAGTAGTTATTTTAGATCATCTGCATTCCCACATCAATTGTGTTTAATGTTGGTTAAACACAATTATTCTATTTGGTGAAAAATGACATTTGTTTAATATTGAGTTTTCCAAGCCAGAAGCTTATTTTTCTCTCCACTTACTTAAAATTTTAAAAATTTTAAAATTTCTTTCCAAAATAATATGTTGTTTTCTATAAAATAATGTTATACTTATTGTTATAGTTATGCCTTATTATTTGACATTGCAATTGGAAATTTGTTACCACTACATAGAGAACTATTATTCATTTTTGCATGTTATGATTGTATTCTGAAATCCTGCTAAATTTATTGATTTTAACAGTTTAAGAATTCTTCTGGAATTTTGAATAGATAATTGTGACAGCTGAGATAATAATATTGATTCATCTCCCATTTGTGCTTCATAGTTATTTTCCTTTCCTTCTTGAACTGGCTAGAAGTTCCTACTTGGATAAGCATGTCAAATAATTTTCCTCATCATTTGAGATGATCATAAAATTGTTCTTTATTTATTAATGTTAACTTCAGAGTGACTGATTTAAGAATGTTTCCCCTGATTGATTTTAGGATGTTTAACTCAAATTTCTGGGACAAATTCAATTTGGTTCAAATGGATTAGTCTTTTAATATGCCACCAAATTCTACCTGAAAAAAAAATGGGGGTATCACGAAACCAATTTGGCTGTGATTTTCCTTTCTTATGCTATCCTTGTAGGGTTTGGGATCGATATTACACTGAACTCAAGGAACAAGTGAGGCGGGGTGAGAACAGTGGAACTAGAATGTCAGCATCTAACTACCATCACCCTGGGTCTTTCATAGCAGTAGCTACTCTTGAAGCAACTTAAGATTTTGCTTTCCTACCTAGGAGACCTATTTTTAAATGACAGTTCAAAAAAAAAAAAAAAAAAACTTCCTACCAAAATGAATAGTCAGAAAAATGGAATGCCTAAACATCCCATGATGGAAGAATGGAGGAATTAAAAAGAAGTTATGATTTATATATATTATACAGACATTGAGATAGTTATAGCTTTTAAACTTTTTATTTCTAATTAATCACTGAACCAAACTTAAATTACTAGAATAAAACAAACTTCTTTGTTATACATTTTTTTTCCTATGTGCATTATTTGATTTGGCTTACTAATATTTTGTTTAGGCTTTGGAATCAATGATCTCAGGGGAAAGTCTAAATTTTCCTTTCATATACTGTCCTAATCTACTTTGGGAACCAGTAATATGTGTAAAATTAAATGGGGTAAATTCTGTGTTTTAATATTTTCTGAAAATGTTTGTAACACAGGAGTTACTTGTAACTTTTCTCTTCAGTGTCACCCACTAATAAAGTATTTGGACTTGATGTTTCATTGGAAAAAATATGAACTACTCATTTGATAAGATTCTATTTTTTCCATTATTGATAATTTATATCACTTTATGTATTTTATTTTTCTGCTGAGTTTTCAAGAATGTTGGATTAACCTTTTCATAGGATCCCTTTTTATGTGTTGATATCTGCTATACCTGTAATGTTGTACACTTTTGTATTCTTTTTTTTTTCATTTCTCCCTATGACATGGAAATAAAATAATGTGAGCTAGCTCATGAAGAATTCAAAGTTTCACAGAATAGTAATAAAGATATACTTAATTGAAGTTGGAGAGGAATAGAACTGAATTTCCACATACATTTTTTTTCTCAGTGCTGGGGTTCTAACCCAGGGTCTCAAGCATTCTACCACTGAGCTATAGCCCCAGCCCTACCACATATTTTAAACTGGAGAAGTGAAAAAAACAAATAAAATTGTATAAAAAAAGAGACTGTGAGTTTGATCTGTCAACTTCATTGGGTGAATGGATTAGAAAAAAGCAGATATATGTTTTTAAAAATAAACATTTAGTACTAAAATATTCCTTACAACACCAAACAAGAGTTTTTTTAGTGGGGGAGATGGTTGCCTAGTTTGGTATTGAATTTATGGACTCAAAGAATATTTTTCTGCCTCAGCTGCATGAGTGCTGATATTATTTGTACTTGCTACCACACCAGGCTCAAATTTGGAAATACTTAGAGGAAACCTAACAACAAACACGAGCATGAGAAGGTAATTACATAAATCAAAGTCTAAGTACTTTACATATATGATTGTTTTTTCAATGATATAGCAAAACACCTTAATCATTAGTGACAAGTCTTTGCAGGTCAGTCTCTTTTTTTTCTTATTTGTTCTTTTTAGATATACCTGACAGTAGGATGTACTTTGATATATTATACATACATGGGATGAAACCCATTACAATTCTGATCCCATTCTTGTGGTTGAACATGATGTGGAATTACACTGGTCCTGTATTCATATATGAGCATAGAAAAGTTATGTCCAATTCATTCTTCTGTCTTTCCTATTCCCCTCCCACACCCTTCCCTTCATTACTCTTTGTCTACTCCAGTGAATTTCTGTATTTCTCCTTACTACTCTCCCTTGTTATGGAATAGCATCCACATATCAGAGAGAAAATTTGCCCTTTGTTTTTATGGGGGGACTGGC